>NC_142606.1:40530840-40778576 GCF_041222555.1 Hakea prostrata | reverse complement strand
AACCTAATTTAAATAGATCAAGAATTGAACTAATGGTTCAATCAGATTAAAAAAAAAGGTACAGAAATATTACTACAGCTACTTCTACTCCACCAACTAGCACTACTTGCAATCTTTCTTCTCATGCTTCTGGCAGATTTAGGTCATTAGATCTGCATCATACTGTATTGATGCAATTGTTCCGTGGCCCTAGCGATTGTATTCAATTACATTAGCCACACAACCGGACCTCCCCCACCTCCATGGTTCAAAAACTCGATAGTCCAAAAGACCAATTTGGACCTTGAACTTGATAAGTTGGTGGACATTTTATCTTCTGGTTTGGAATTTTAAAAAAAATTACAATAAAAACGAGACATTGTACGGATTTTATCTCCTACGATTACCCCCTCCCAAACCCCCCATCCCGAAAAAAAAGGTAAAGGGAAAAAAAGACGTATAAAAATGTAAAATACAGAGTTTACTTGTGCAACTCCATCCCCTAAAAAGCAAACCACAAGTCAAGAATCACTTAGAGATCTATACCTGTCATCTATAATCTATGCTCATGACTTATTTTGTGTAATACTAGGTTGAAGGATAAACCTGTGTCCTCAAAACACAATAAGCTTTTTCTAGTTCAAACATGAATCAGAGTGTGATATATCACCAAGCACATCAAGTCAGTGACAGAGGCCAAGAACACCAGTAGGCATGCACAACCTGCCAATGAAGCATATCTACCTGTAGTTACCCCAAGGCAATGCTGTGAGCCAATCAAGATAGTTGCGAGTGACATTAAACTCGCTTGAACTCGTTTCTAACAACTGTAACTTTGTGAGCTCTTCTTCTATGGCTTGCACAACATGAGGTGGGCATCTCTCCATATTTGGTTCAAGTCTTTCCCTAAATTTTGCTGCAGAAAAGAAAGGATCCTGTCAAATCCACATAGATGCATATGAAAAGTGCACAAGTATATAATCAACAGCCAACCAGAGCAGTAACCTAGCCATGATACAACATATACCCGCAAGACAATGGTTCCCAAACTCCCATTCAAGAGATCGATCTGGGATAATAACTATCTTCATCAGATGTACTAGATATTGTCTAAAAAAACTTCAGTAAGGATACATATTCCTCCAAACATGCAATTAGTATAATCAGTGTCTCACCATTTACAAGGTTGGCCAACCAAATCAGTCTGCTTTAGAGCTCTACTAGGTAAGAGCCACCAACTGGAGGGCATAATTTAACCCATATATGAAGTTTGGGGCATTCTACCTTCCCCAATGGTTTTTCTTTTTCCTTTTTCTCTTTTTTTTTTTGGGGTGGGGGGGGGGGGGGGGGGGGTTAATGTTTCAGCATACTGCACATTTTGATTGAGGATGGCGCTTCCCCATATGGTCACTCTGACAAACGTGTTAAAAAGGGTGAGTCAATCCCAGGCAAAGCATAACTAATCAACTCCTATACCACGACAATTGAATTCCTTTAAAATCAGGGTAGCACTAAATACATACTGTAAGAAACAAAGACTACATGTATGCAACAAAACATATAACAAGATACCATTACTGCAATGAAATAGAAAATGCTGAAAGAAAAGCAAACCACACCACCACCACAGTTTATGGTCAAATTCTCAACATTGAATAATATTCGTTTTAACAAAATAACAAAGTCAAGAGACTGAACTGTTAAACAATGATCAGACACACCCTAGTCACACCTAGGCAACTAAATTTATGGTATTTAGTCACTACCAGATCATGCGGGAGTCAGTCATTCCATGCCATAAAATGCAAAGGGAACCTTTACTGCCCAAGCATGCAATGCTTGAATGCACTAATTCACTGATTCTGACTTAAACATTTCCCTAAGGAACAATAAAACACAAACAGAACTCACCAGAGAGTGCTGTTTTGTCATCGGCCTCCAGGCCTAACTCCTGGATCAAAAGAAAATGACATCAAGACGACAGTGCAAGGCAGGGGAAAAAATCAATAAGTTTGAAATCTGGTGGGAAATAAAAAATAAACTAAAGACAGTCCTAGTGCACAAGGCTCCAGCTACTGCAGAGTTGGGCAGGAGTTAAACAGTGCAGTTCACCGCAGCTACATGGAGAGGCTATTCACAAGTTTAAGAACCTGAAACCAGATGGTTGCAATAGCAACTAACCATCGTGCTGAGGATCGACCACTTTAGTTTAAAAGACTGACATTCATAAATAACAAAAACCATACCTTCTTTATTGCTTTAAGTTGCTCATTCAATAAATACCGTCGCTGCTCACCACTTATTTTTTCTTCAATCGCTTTTGCAATTGATTCCTAGCACAAATGATGTAAGAGAAAAAGCAGATGAGAAATTACCACTTATTTTTTCTTCAATTGCTTTTGCAATTGATTCCTAGCACAGATGATGTAAGAGAAAAAGCAGATGAGAAATTACGCAACATCAGTAAAATAGGAGACAAGAAATGGCAACATACCTGTATCTTGCTGATCTCCATCTCTTTCTTTACCAATTCAAGCGTAAGCTTTAAACGATTATATACCTGAAATTGGCAAAATAATAAGAGCTCTGAGAGAATCATAGGTTTTAAATAATTCTACAAAGTATACAGCCTGCACTCAGCTAAAAATAATTGTTAGTCTAGCATGGACTGCTGATCCATGGACTTCTATGGATCAGTTTACCTTGGGAAATCATAGCATAGCTCTTATCATTCATCTCTTTCAGTACTTCACTTTGTAATTAGAATTTAGGTGATCATTGTACCAATCTTCTTTTCTTAGTAGATTCCTACTACTAAAGGTATGTAATCAGAATATTATATTTTGTGGCTGGAGCAGTAGAAGGGAATACACTTCCCATGTAAATTTCACTTATCTGGGGCACTATTACAAAATTATGGAGTAAAAATGCAGGAAGGATCGAAAAAACCATCTGAAACCTCAGCCAAATGTAATCCAGGGATAAGTGGATTTTTCCTAATTATTGGGATTTGAATAGATAATTTCCACTTATACCCAAAGCTTGAGCTGTTACTCAAGAATCACAATAACATGTATCAACTACTCAACAATGTTTCTTCACATAAAGCCACCCCCTTGGGGGTAGGGGGCAAAATAAAGGAATAACAATAGGGTAATTTTCATTTGGACCCCCTGAGGTTTGACCCAAGTCATTTTTAACCCCCCCCCCCCAAAAAAAAAAAAAAAAAAAAAAAAAAAAAAAATTGAAATCTTGCATTTGCCTCCCCTGTGGTAGCCCAAAATTTAATTAAGAACACACAATCACTTTTATGAATTATGAACATAATACCATTATGCTTTTTCAATAGAAAATTTTACGTTAGAGTCCCTATTTCTGAGCATAAACTCAGATTGGGTCCCTGTTTCGCTAAAATTACGTCTGGGTCCAGCTGAAACTAACACCGTCACATGGCTGTTAGCGTAAGACATGAAATGACTTAAACACCCTTATTTAAATTTTTCTTAAAAAATTTGAATTTTACCCCCATAGACTATTCTCAAACAACTATACAGGTGGATGAAGGACCATCTTCTTCCTTCACTCACTGTCGAACCCACCCTCAGAAACCACCTACCACCAAGGGGGAGGGGGGAAATGACCACCATCGCCCCACCTTCATCCTGCCAGAAGTCACCCACAACTACCATATCATATTTTGGACAATCTTTTCAGCGACCAAAGGGTTACAGAAGTTCACCCAGATTTCAAGTGAGATTTTTGCTTTTAACCCATAATCTTTTATGTATCTTTTACCCTTTTCTATTGTTCTTCTTGATGCGAGAATTGAGAAATCAAGAAACCCTAAATCATATGAAATTTACTGTTACAGACTATTTTCCCTTTCTTCTTCACAAGTACACGCTTCTCCTCCGTTTCTCATTCTAGGGTTCCCATACAACTTCTGGGGTTCTCAAAAAACCTCTAAGTGCTCAAAAACTTAATGGCAACACTGGTAGAAGGTCAGACCAAAAGCAAACATGAAAACACAAACCCAAGCCTACAAAGAAGAAAACCCAGATTGAAAATCAATAAACAGATTTGTATATGAAACCTCAACCCACTCTCTTTAACTTCTTGTTCTCCCCCATCTCCACCGGTGCCCTAACCTTAGCTATCATCCCCTCATACTCATAATCCGCTCTTGTCACTGTGCTCTGGTAATTAAATGATTCATGCCCAGTCAAAACTAAGGGCTCAGAAGTAGAAAACGAGTTTCAAACACTATTGGTACACAAAACAAATGGAAAAATTAGGAAGTTTTATCCACAGGACTAGGTATGTCACTGAACTCAGTTTCACTGCATTTCTAACAACCAATTAAGACAGATTTGAATGAGAAATGATTTTTACCCCCAAAAAAAAAAAAGGAGGAAAAGGCTTTCACAGATTCAGTCCAACGGTTTACCTATCCCGCACCTCATGCTCCATTTGCTTCTATGGTTGGGTTGTGTTTTTCAAAGGTTTTCCCACAGGGCCAATGGCGGTTTTCTTTTTCTTTTTTGTGTGTGGTTGTGGGTGCCAGTGGAGAGGTGGTGGGTCATTTCCAGCAGGGAGAAGGAAGAAGATGGGTGAAGGGAATAGATTATGGAGCAATACTAGAATTTCATTTCCTTTAATTTAAGATGAGGGTATTATGCTCATTTTATGCCTAACATAAACCCCCAATGTTGCAGTGTTAGTTTCAAATGGATCTAAATGTAATTTAGTGACAATAGGGACCCAACTGAAGTTTAAGCCCAGAACAAGGGACTCCGACATAAAATTTTCTATTGAAAAAACATAAGGCTATTTTGGTCATAAAAGTGATTGTGTCTTTAATTGGTTTTTTTGGATACCATATAGGAGGTAAATGGAAGATGCTATTCTTTTGGGGTTAAAAGTGACTTGGGTCAAACCTCAGGGGGTCCAAATGAAAAGTACCCTAATAACAAAATGGATACATGGCTTTACACATCACGCCAAGTAGGCATAATCAACAGGTACAGCCACCACAAAGCAAAGAAACCCTCACACTTTACGATGTATCTATATCCAACCTCTTGGTTTTGACACCACGTGATGTAGCCTCAATGGGATGAGGACCAATAAACCAACATCCTTGATGATCAGCAGACAAATTAGGGTTTACAAAACCCTGCGGCTGTGGGATTAAAGGGCTGTTTAGGGCTTTGGGGTCTCTTGGATGGGTGGACAGGGTCTGAATTAGGGTTATATGTCTAAACTTTTAAAAAACAAAAATCTGAACCTTATTGTTCTCAGCTTCAGATTTCAGTTTTTAAGTTTTAGGGTTTGGGGGATTTAGGACTACCAGGCTTTACCCTTTTTTTAAGGGAATTATGGCTGAAACTAGGATTGAGTGTTGATGGGAGTGGGAAGGATGTGGATCTATAAGGAGGGGGGATTCTGACAGAGGTTTGGGAGAGATGGAAATTAGGGCTTGGGGGATGGGGGGAGGAGAGAAAAGGTAGGGCCTAGGAAATACAAAACATTAGTATAAGATGGGAGAAGATGAATGGGATGAATTGAATTGTTACTTACCAACAGTTTTAGGCCTAGATTTTGAGGAATTATCCTTACCAAGGACTAGAAGTTGTACTATGAGTCCTACCACAGTTGTAGTACCATCCCATCTGGATCCAGGGTGTTAGTTTGAAATTCTGGTACTCTGTCAGGTTTCTGGTTCGTATATTTTTTTTACCCAGTGCAGACAAGAATTTGTTGCTGTTTTTTTATTTTTTTGTCCGACTTGGACTCCCAAGGTACTGTTATAAGTTGTTGGGATTCCACAGAGCCAAAACACCCATTGGTACTGATAATGTTATTCTCAGTTGCAGATTCACAAGCTGTAACCAACTATTATCAATATAGAGTTAACCTACAGTGAGATCATCAGTCATCGAGATAAGAAAATCGCCGAACTGCATATTTTTCAAAAATATAAGAGAAGAAAGAGAGAGGGGAGAAAACGGGGGAAGAGTAACTTAACAAGGATTCAAGACAGTTTTTATAGTAGTAATCTTATGCAATAGGGTCTAGTCCTTTTTCCCTGTAAGAGGGAATGATTTGGAGGTGGGAAGGTCAAAAGTGCTCCATCTTCACAGGTGCCTAGGAAAAGTTAAAATCGTGGAGTCTCACACTTAGAAAAAGCAATCAGACCAGTCTCCTACTACAGGCAGGAATAAAAATAATGTGACATGCGGTAAATTGCAGTTAAACAATTCAGAGGACCAAAATAGAAAGGCTGAAAATGCAAGTGATAGCTTTATCATATTATTCCTTAATGGAGCTTGATGTAGAAGACAACTAAAACCCCAAGAGTCACAAACTTCAGCTTCTCCAATAGGTGAGATAGAAAGGAAATGGCAGGGGAAATTAACAGCGGGGTGGAACCACAGGCTATTTAAGACTATAAGGTGCCTCTTTTTGATGGAGACATAAAAAAGAATAACAGTCCAGAGGACCACAGCAAAAAGGCTGAAAATGCAAGGGATAGCTGTCTTCTTTTATTGCACAACGGAGCTTGATGTACATGAGAACTAACCCCCCCCCCCCCCCCTCACAAACTTCAACTTCTCCAATGGGGGAGAAATAAAAGAAATGGCAGGAAAACTACAGAGGGGGAAACAATAGGTTATCTAAGACTATAAGGTACTTCTTTGTGCTTGAGACATCTAGTATTTTCTTCGCCAAGTACTAATAACTAATCAACACATAAGAAAATATACTTCAGAGGGCACCGCGGGTCTTGAACTCCAAACCACAAAAAATCAAGAATACCACTGATGCACTTCCCAAACATAGTTGGACTGGATTGGGCACTATAATCCAACCCAAGACACAACCAGACCAACCCGGTTTTTTGGTTGAAAGGGGCTGCTAGACAACACAGGAGTAATCTTTTTTTATCTGGGAAGATGATGTAAGATATTTATATTGTGTTTCCATCCAAGTTTATTCCAATTTTTTGGTATAAGACCTGTTTAAAGGATCACATTTTTCTTCTCTAACTAGTTTTTCGAGCAATGGTTTCTTGAGATCCTGTTTAAATGGGTGTTTAATCTGAACCTAGAGTGATTCCCCCACCCACCAGCAACCTAGGGTGGAGAATTCATTAGAATTGAATTAATTAAGTTCTTGGCTGGTGCATGAGCTTGCTGGATGTAAGTTCTCTTTTCTGATCTCTTTCTTTATTCCCTTCTCTTTCCCCTCTTAATCTTCTTCTGTTTCATCAAACCTGTCAGTCATGTTCTGTTCTGGATGCCATTTGCAGTGTAAATGAGTAACAGAATTTCACTAAACTAGAGTAATATACCTGTCCAACCCGTTGTTGTGGCCCTGGGTGCGTGAACTAACCAGCCCTAGATGACTCAAATCGTATCCTCAAAACCCAGCAAAGCTCCTCTTTTAGAGGAACCAACTCAGATATCAAGTAGACTGCCATGTTCAGGTCCAGCAGTTAAAACCTTCTTTGACTTGGTTATTTGAGTGCTGGTCGACTGAACCTATTAGCTTTGAAGTGAGGTAACAAGGAACTTGAGTAAACTGGAGGAACCTGGTTTTTCCTTCATATGCTGTATCATGATTGAGTAATCTTCCTTCAACAAGGAATTGGGGCTTAAGCAACCACTATCTAATGGGTCTACTAGATTCCGAAAAACCAATTCCAAAATCCCCAGACCAGTGAGCCCTAGAGTGGAAGCAGCCCTCCTTGGTTCAACCCTTGACCTGCGGGTTCAGCTGTTGGGAAGTAGAAGACGAAACATCCCCCTAATAGATGTTATCTATGTCAACTTTAAATTTTATCAGACAGCTCTCCCCTTCTGTTTAGGGGTGTAAACGGACCGGATTCGGATCGGATAGTGGTATATCCATATCCGCATCCTATTATATTCGGACGGATTCGGATAATATCCTATCGGTTTTCGGACGGATTCTGTCGGATTCGGATGATAATCGGATAGTTATTTTCTTAAGTAGATTCTTCTAAACGGACATGAATATAGATTGAATACAAGTTTTTGACTACCTGTTTTCATCTTTACCTTTTTATTTGTGAGGGCTAGGTTTGAAATTTAAGAATTTAACAACTTTAGTAGCTATTTTAGTAGAAAATCTAGAAAAATAGTCACATATCATAGGTAAAATTTATAAAAACATGAATAATAAATCTAAATAAGTAACTTAATCGGATAATTTTATCGGACGGAAAATATTCGGTAACAAAGGGGCATACCATATCCGCATCCTATTAATAATCGGACGGATTCGGATACCTCTAAACGGATGCGGATGCAAATTTGGAATCGGATTTCGGTTATCCATTTACACCCCTACTTCTGTTGTCATTCAGTTGTGTCCTTGTTTTTAACTTTAACAAGAATGATGTAACCCCAGGTCAGGGGCCAGTCTTCAGGATACACTTTTAGAGAACCAAAAGCCATTTAGGGTTTAATCTTACTGTTCTAGGTCAGGTCTCAGTTAATTCTTGATGGACAGCAGCTAAGTATACTCCAATATATCCTGGGACTTAGGGTTCTAAGCTGAATTAGGGTTTGAAAATTCTGTAATCAAGTTTGCTGATGCTGTGGGTGATCAATTAAGTTCTGCACTCTGCAGTTTAGCCTATTTGATGTCCAAAACCTTGGATCTAGGGTTAGGAGGTCGAGGGTTAAGATGGGAATGGTTTTGGAGTGGAAGTTAGGGTTAGATCAGGCTGTATTAGGCTGGAACTAGAAGAAAAAAATTCTGTTTTAATAGACATTGAATTTGCAGATTTATTCTTCAAGCTAGGGTTAAGAAATTTAGAAGAAAAAAAATATGTTTTAATAGACATTGAATTTGCAGAACTATTCTTCAAGCTAGGGTTAATAAATTTGGGGCTTTATAATTTCTAGGGTAGGGGTAGGGTTAGGGTTAGGGTTAGGGTTAAGGGCTTAAGGCTGGGATTGAAGGTAGAGAGGAGGTAGGAGAAGGTTGTTCTAAAATGGTTTGAAATTTGGATGAGAAGTTAGGGAGGTAGAGGAGTTTGAATGAAGCTAGTGTTTCTATAATCTAGATGTTGAAGATGAAGTGTAGGTATCTGGAAACCAGTCGGCAGCTGGTGCCTAGAATGATAGAGTGATGGTTGAGTGGAGGGGACTGGTGCGATTCTAATAGGGAAGGAATGGACTGAAAGGGGTAGGGAATGTAGGCGTTAATGGGGGGAAGGGAACTGTAATGCTGCAAGAGAGGGAGGGTGGGGGATGTTTGCACAAGGGGTGGGAGAGGGTAATAGGGTAGGGTGAGAGGTGGTTTTGATGCTTACTTGGTTTGGGGAAGGCCTCTTCAAAAATTGCAGAAAATCCTAGACCTTCCAGGGCTGCTGCAAGCTTGAAGGGGACCCTTCTTGGACCCCACGACACTCGTCTCCAAACTCATTGTTGATTATTAATTTCATCAAATCTGACTTGTTACAACTGAGTGAGCTTATTTATAGCCTCGCAAGACAAGGACTCTTGTTTTAAAAAGTTCCTAAACAAATAGAACTTGCAAAATAAAACAACCATCTTTAAGAAGGAACCCAACTTGAAATAGAATTCCAACTAGGACTCCTAACCAGACCAGGACTCTAACCAATAACTCAAATAAAAAACAAGTAGACAGAGCCATGCTGGAATTTTCTGGGCCATTTGGTACTCCAAAAGGGGTGAGAAAATGTCACTTTCACCCCTTACAGGGTTCGGCCACCATTTACGGCTGCGGGGAGGGGGCTGATCTGGGCCTCCTTTCTGCCTAACCATATGGGGGCGAATCCTAGTTACATCAAAGAAAGCAGAACTGACTGGCACCACAGCATCCATGGTGGGACAGTGCCCAGGAAAAATGACTGGAGCACCAACATGAAACGCCAAAATGCTGTCTGTGTTGATGCTCCTGCATGCTTGAATTTTCCCCCACATGGCGCAGCATCCACTTCCCAAGCAGTGAACCTCTCTTCTAAATTTATTGCCTAAATAATCCCCTCCAATATGACTCTACTGTCACCTACAAAAAAAGCCTATTTGGTTTGTTTACTTGGTTAGCTAGACTTTCATCAAATTACAGACCTGTGGAGTCCTCTTGTTATTTCAATTGTGTACTGTCCAGGAGGACTAATAAGGAAGCCAAACCAGATTGTTTGAACCCTGGATCACACCGATCACCACAAATACTCGTAGAAAACAATATCAACAAGGAAAAAGGAGAAATTTAAGGGGGGAAATTCAAGGCTACATTTGTTAGTGTGAAAAAAAATTAAAAATAAAAATAAATGTGGTAGTGAATTTTACATCGAGTTCTTCAAGCACTTGTTGGCATTGCAACTTGTTTGCGCCAGAAATAGCAGCACCAAAATCCGCCAATCTTGGAAAATTGAAGTCACCAATATGCTGCAATAATCAAAACAGAGAGATTAGGAATGACAAATGAACTGCAAACCTGAGAATCGTCCATCAGTGTTCTTAGCAATAATCATAGAAAAGGTAACTGGAATATTCATCTTATTTTTTGTTTTTTTTTTTTTTGGGGGGGTCTTTTTTCATCTTATTTTGGTTGATTGTGCATAGACAGATGGTGCAATAGTTATGACTTGAAAACTTAAGAAAACCACCCTCAAACATGTCCCTTCTTTTTCCAAACCAAGAAGTTCGACATAGTATGTTGCTACAAACATGTCCCAAGTGCAAATAAATAAATAATACTCTAAGAATAGCATGGTTAGCACAACTTCCTGGAAGAATAAGTGTAATCGCAACCAACATAACCCAAGCAACCTTATTCGATAATTGCTCTCTCTTATTAAACACATACAGAGCTTACCAACAACAAAAATTAAAAGAGTGTCAAAAGACTCCGAACTTAAGGTGACTAGGAATCAATTTTTTGAGTATCCAAAACTTCTAAAATGTAATTGAAAATTATAGTGGCTGTTTAGTGTCTCCATGGTCTATTTCATGCTCCAAGTAATATGATTCTTCAAATAATTCACATAGGAATCTCCTTGGAACCCTTTGTAATCTATGGTTCCAAAGAGAAGAGAACAAGAACACAGCTCAGCTATCAAACCAACAAGTTGTGATTTGATACCATCCTGGAAATTTGGCAAATGCAAATAACAAGTATAATGAAGAGGGAGTTGAAGGCGATGATGAAGAGCAAAGAAAACGAAATGAGCGACTCATGTGTATCGAAGTGATCCAATACACGTATATTACTCCACTAATGATAGTAGTAGTGAATAGGGATTACATACAGCCCTTACGAAGGAAAAGTCAACAAAGATAAAAGGAACATAAGTTACAACAGAAGGTAACTAGCTCAGACATTAGTTCATAAGCTACCCCTCCAACATATAACTTCATTGGATCAACTAGTTGCGTCACGAGACAGCACCAGAAATAGAAGTGGAGATGGACAAAGGCTGGCACCGTTTCATCTATGCTTGCACTACATGAGCAGCTGGATCAGTGAATGCATCATACTCAATATGATAACCCTTTCCCTCAAGGACAAAGGCTACACTGTTTCAGCTCTAGTATTCCATGAAGCTCTGAATCAGTGCACCATCATATTCCATATGGTACTCACTGATATTGACAGATATAGCTTTCATTCGATGAATGGACAGGAAACTTAAACTCCTATGAACACCTCATACTAGGGTACCCCTCTCATATGACAGAAAAGCTTACATTGAATCAATGGGCAGGAAACTGAAACTTCCCTCCCTTCACACACTCCTCGAGTTTCAAATATATGCTTGCCAGAGGTATGCTGTTATCCTGTAATCTGATGGTTGCTGCAGGAACTACTACCAAAGACTCTGCTCCAATCGGAGAGGACAATACACTAGCTTTTTGAAAGTAGGGAGAAAGAAGCAAGAAGAGAGGAGAAGAGGTTATGTTTCATCATACCCATCATTTGCTTGTCCAAAAGGCAAGATTATTTTTGGCGCCAATGAGAATTGCCATAATCTTGAGATCTTCAAACTTTGAAATTGAGAACTTCTATCCACCCTAGAAAATTTCAACCATCAAGAAAAGTTGACGGAAATTTGTACACGAATTTGTATGACTTACAACCTTGAGTTCCAATTACAAGTGCATCTTCGAAGATGAAGGACAGAAGATCATAATCCTACCCTTGAATCTAGCTGAAGATGCCAAGAAGAGACAGGCCATGCGCACCAGTTAGTAGAGTGCTACTCAGAGCCAGCCATTCATAATGACCTAGTCCAGCTTAACTCCACAAAGGCCTAGTGTGAAGAGAGTCCTGGCAGCAAAGTCCCAACAGCAATCAAGCATTCATCGGGAATGAATGTCTTCAAAAGGAGGAGAACTGGTGTGAACACAAGTTTGACCCCTAGCCGAAACCCCAGGAGGGGGCTGTGGGGCACCCTTGATGCTCCAAGTAGCCCCCACGAGCTGGCCGAACCCCCTAATAGGGGTATTTAGGGTATTTTCAGCCCTCTTTTAGTGTTGGAATTAATTCCAGATTTATTACTAGAGTTCAATGTGGGTTTTACTTCTTAAGTTTGTTTTGAGATAGTTATTGAGTCCTTGGTTATTTTAAACTCCAGTACATGTGCCATTAGAGTTTAAATTAAAATAGAAATTTAAGCATGTACTTATTAGAGTTTGAAATAAAGTTTTATTTTCAGCATGTGTCTTTAGATTTTCAGATTTTATTTCAAGAGTCCAGATTATGTGGTGCGATCCTAGTCTGTTAAGCAATCCCACTTAGTGTTAGTGGGCTATAAATAGCCAATTGTTTCTTTGTAATTCCTAAGTCTGATTATTGAATAAAATTTAGTTAAGGATCATGGTTCTTAGTTAAGGGGGCCATGGTTGAGAATTAAAGAGTTTTGTACAATGATCAGCATCTCCATCATTATTTCCAGCATCTTCAAGCATTCAAAGTCATCTTCCTCAAGTAACACCAAGTACAAGTACAGCAGCTCCCCCACCCCATCCCCTGCCTCCTCTCTCTCCCGTAGCCTCCCCCAACCTTCCTCTTCCTTGCACAGCCCTAGAAGACTCATCCCACCCCCACCCCCACCCCCCAGGTCCTCTCTCCCCCTTTGTTGCCAGCAAAGCCCAGCTCCTCACTCACCTTCCCCACCCCTGCAAGGCCCTCCCTGCCCTTCCCCTGTTCTGTGCATCCCTGTAAACCCCTCCCCCTTTTGCTGCAACTCCGCAGCGGGCCTCCCACCCCCTACGACCCTCTCCAACCCATCCCTCACCTCCCCTGTCCCTTCTGATAGCCCCCACCCTTTCCCTCCCCTCCCTCTCTGACTTGCGGCAACAGTTGCAGAAAAAAGAAAAGCAGAAAGAAAAAGAAAGAAAGAATAAAGATTGCCCAAGATTTTTTCAGAGATCCACCCATAGCCTTCCAAGAGTCATTCATTCCAAACCCATCAAAACCCCTACCGTAGGTTCCTTAACCTTTCCTAATTTCCATAATATTATTTTGGCTATCCTACTACCTAGTATACTATTCCATCTTGGGCTTTGACAAAACCCAAATTATTTCCTTTTCTCCAAAAAGCTTTCCCACATAATTTTCAATCAACCCTTTTCAACACATAATAGTCTTAAGATCATCCTTGGTTCCTCACGTCATCCCATTAATTTGCTGGAAGATTCTAGGCAAGTCCTTAATTCTAGAGAAATTATCCTAGAAACCCTAACCCTAAAATTGGATTCACATCAGTGCATCCTTTCCATGTTTTGAGGATCAACAAGATGCTTTCATGTGCTAGAGCGCATCAGAACCAAACTGGTATGATAGGTGGTTTTGATAAGCCACAAGGAACTTGTGCATAAGTAAACATTGGTTAGGTCCTGTTTGTTGTGACCCAAATTATTGTACCCGACTTCGAAAACAGACATATTTTGGTGGGTGACCCGAATAACTCATTTTTGGAGATCTATGATGGAAGTCGGGGGCTCAATCCGTTAACCCGATTGGAGTCTATATATAGGTACCTTGTGTTTGCCTACAAGGTCACTGAGAGATTCAGGATTAGGAATTTAGGTGAGAGTTCTTGCAACACCGTTCTTGGTGATTGGTTGTGAGATCTCCATTCTGTACTTCTTCTACATAATGAAAAGCTCTTCCTCTTCGCTAGTGGATGTAGCATACCGAATTGGTGTGGAAACCGCGTTAAATCTCTGTGTGTTTTCATTTTGTTTCTATTTCAGATTTTTATTTCTTGATGTTCATTTTAACAAGTCCTATTTGTCAGCTGCAAAGATAACAGCAGTAGTGCACAGGAGGCCCTCTATCGTGCCAAGTTCAATTTCCCTGGTAGGAGAAAGTTATTGTTAGCAGACATGGGGATTTACAAAGTATAAATGTACTGCTTATCTGAAGTGGAAGCCTGAGAACATAGACGTATCAGATGGTATCTATGCCAAGCTTCTTGATCGTCATGGGCCTTCAGCACGATGCACTCCTGGCATTTCAGAAGCTGTTTCAGATATTTTCCTTGCTTTTAAGTTTACTGGGACATTAAAATCAAAGCTTCATTCAGTTTATCTGTTTCCTCTCGGGAGTTAAGTATTTTAAGGGTGTAACACAAAGTTTGGATCACCATGCAGCGTATACAATGCCAGAGGGTTAGAAAGGAGATAGAAAGCAGTGGCAGTGGAGCCATTAACAAATCCGAAGAGGGAGAAAGCAAAGGGAGAGGAAGGAGGCAAGGATGACAGAAAGGAGAGAGAATATAGCCATGTTTAAGAATTGGAAATAATGATACATGTCCATCATCCAAGTTTGCAATACTGTTTGACAACCCCCCCCCCCCCCCAAAAAAAAAAAAAAAGTGTGCACTACTGCAATGTACTTAAGAGGATGGCACAAAAAAATAGCTGATAACCATTGGGATTAAGCACAAAGTACTACAATCAAGCTTTACTCAAATTGTAGATTTCAAATCCCACCATTAGTAACCATGAAATGCTACTGGACTGGGTTATAGTGAAATGGCAACTGCAAAGTGGGGACATTTGAATTATCAGAAGCACAGGATGTGTTCAGTAGATTGACAGATAAATCACGGGATGTCCATGTGAATTTACTCTTACTACTTTTATTAGGATAGCTAAGGCTATATCAGTAGTTCAGTAAAAATTACTTATGATATAATTAAACAAAGAATGATAGGTTCACACACAAAACTTACCCAATCTTTCCCTAATTTCTGCCCTCCCACCTCCATCTTTTTCTTTCTCTTCTTTTCATTTCCTATATCAATCAACTGGCAGTAAAGTTATTACAACATTGGAATTCGTCAATTAACTCACGTGTTTGGACACTAAAGCAATTGGATTTATCACCACAAAAGTTGTACATCAACAGAGCAGCAGATCAATTGGGGGATTGCAAAAACAAGCTATCTGGGGAAGGAAAACAAACAGGAGATTTTGCAGGCTCAATGGAATTGAGGGCTAAACATCCAAGATTTGTAACAAAGATGGCTCAAATTTCAGTTTTCTTGGGTTTCTGAGGTCAAGTGCTAGTGGGGGTGAGATGATGATGTCTCTAGAAGGAGATGGAATTTGGTGGAGGGTATTGGAAGGTCCAGAAATTAGGGTTTGAGGAAGAAGGTGTACTGCAAGAGAGAGGGAGGTAATTGAGGGATGCAGTGGGATAGGTTATGGGAATGGCGGAGATGATCACTAATTTGTTGTAGAAAGCTGGGGATTGAGGAACTTGGGAAGAAGAAAGACCCCCCCAAGCTGCCACAGGGTTTCTTCATCTTGGAAACCCCAAGCTACCTCAATTGCACCTCTACTTGGCTGTAACTCCTTTGCAATAAGTTAATTCATCAATAGGCTGTTTTGGTTACATGTGTTAGGATTTATTTATAGCCTTACCCCTACTAGGACTTGGCTTTTATAACACACCCAAAAAAATCTGTTTTAAAAAGAACTCCTAACTAGAAAAAGACTGCTAATTAACTTAAAATAGACCTACTCAAATAACAAAACATAAACATGGTTGGACTCCAAAAAAAATCTGAATTAAACTAGACCTAGTTGGACTCCATTAGGACAGCGCAAAATTACAGAAATACCCCTGCTGATGAACCATGTTGCCATGCTGCAGTGCCATGGGCTCTTCGGCAGCAATCCTAGGCTGCTGACAATACATCAAATGGGGGGAAAGCAGGGCATCGAGAAGTGCTGGACTTGCGGTTAACCTGCCGTGGATCTTGATCTTCAATGCAGGAAGTGGATTGATGGATGTGTAGGCTAAATCCACTGCCAGACTTTAACCACCAAGAACCTTCAAGACAACCTTGGATTAAGCACCAAGGATCCTAGGAAACTAGGACTTTAATCACAAAGCAACCAAATCCAATCATATGACAATTAGACCAGAGATCTCAGAGACAACAGAAAAGCTGATAAGCAAACCTCAGAAATGAAGTTAGTATATTCATCCATTGATTTTTTTTCCCCCAAGATAGAGGGGAGTGGGGTTGGAGTGGTTGCATATGTAATGGATTAAGCAGCCTTACAATGGAAATCTTCCATGATTTATCACATAAATCAAACCTCTATACCATGGAAATCTGTTAAAAGCCTAATTGGTTATTAAAATATATATTAATAAACAAAATGACTACCAAGATAGGATAGCACAAACCACTCTATCCTCTATTGCTACTACTGGGCAGCAACCTTTAGGGCCTTATATGAGCTTCTTCTGGAAGATTTAGGTCAGGATGTTCTAACCAACCACATGGAAGGAGTATAGGGCTGAAAAGTACAAGCCTTATATGGGAATAAATTCTAATACAGACAATATTCTCAAGAATTTTCATTTGAAATAAAATAAAATAAGGTCCAACCTGGGTATACGTTTGGACATGTTCTCTCCAAAGGGAACTATTCTTTAGAACATCTCTTAAAGTTGATATAACTTCAAAAGATGTTGCCTTTATAACATCATCATCCTTATTGTATGGTTTATCCTGCAATTTAGAGAACAGAAGTGAGAAGAATGAAAGTAAGAAAACCTTTCAAAAATTATTTTGCCACAGGAACACACATGCCTTGAGATGGTCAACTTTCACCGTTAGGGGATCCTCGTCAACCTGTACAGAGACAATTAAATATTACTCTAGAAGTTACTAAAAAAAGGAAATTTGATAAATTGTCACTATGAATATCATTGATCACAAGTGAACATAGTAGCACAGCACAGGGGACAAAATAATTTTAAGGAAAAAAAAACCATTGATATCAAAATTATAAAAAATTTAATCCCATAGCGATTTGCAAACCAATCCACTGAAGAAGCAATGGTGAAGATGGTACAGATTCTATTTCAGGAAAACTAATAAATAGAAGTTCTTCTGGAAATTGATCGCTTTGCAAAATTATCTGTAAGTACTGGAGATATCTTAACGCATAAAAGCAGGTTGAATAGCAGATTTCTAAGGAAATATAAGACTTGTTGAAGTCCAGCTTACCATCTCTGTTATCCGTAGCCGCCTGTGGCCAATAAGCACCACCTGATCCCCTTGGATGCTAGTAATCTGGTTTCGTAAATTAAAAATAAAAACAATGTTATTTGAGTATCCAAGGAAACAATAAAGATAAGGAAAGGTGCAAAATTATGACTACACAAGTTCCATAGAATTTGAAATCATTCAGAATGTTCGAGGCAAAATGACAGAAGGCAGAATGAGATACCTGGGCCAAAGTACCAACTTCATGAAGACGGTTGAACAACTCTTTCCCTTTAAGATCGTATATATTCTTCTCCGACTCTGAACCAGACACTAGACTGGGATCAGTCCCTGGCTCATCTTTCAGAAGAAATGCACCAGCATATGGTGCTTGTCTTTTACGGCTCTCCACTAAAGCTGCCAACAATTTAGGATCCTGCAGGAACAGGAAAAAAGTTAATAGTCTTCCTCCAGAGAAGATATAAATCAACAGTCACCATAAAATTCCACAACATTCTCTTCGAGAAGGTTTCTGCTCTCAATATGCCTTGAAAACTGAGATGGCTATGCACTACTATTAAGCTATTTCTCCCAACTCCGGTAGTGGCAAAGCAATACTGAGTAATTCACATATCATGATAAAGACGATTCCTGTTTTCCAGCTGGACAAAACTGAATTCAGAAAAAGTAGAACTTAAGGAGAAACAATCATGAAATGACTTCAGTTATAAGAATCGTTGAACCTGTAACAGATGATGTCATTGATATTCTCATTCGAGATCAGCTTCAACTGCCCTTGACCTCAGGGGAACAGCATTTGTATGACTAGACTACTAACTTTGACAAGTTGGCATTGAAGGTTACCTGCTAACTGCCACATGTTCCACCACACCAAAAGCCTTCTTGGGTATTGTTTTCGCCGACCAGGGTGGTAAACATGCTACTTCAAGTGTAGGTTTATGGCCAGACTGTGAACATGTAATGCTCAGCATAAAATAATGAGGAATCATTCCCACCCAAATATTCACAGGCAATCCCGTTTAAATAAAAGGGTCTGATGCAGATGATTGATCACTTCCCAGCATCTTTAGCTCTACCAAATTACTCACAAGCCCTTTGTCAAAGTGTCACCATTTGATAATATATCAATTGATTTTAAGAGGAAATCTTCCTCCATTTTCCTCGTCTCCTGCTTCCAATTAGAAATTGCAAATAATATCCAAGCCGGATTTCCGAACGAGTCCATCAAATACAGGCCTACCTGCCCATTTTCTCAGTGATATTCCCCAACAAGTCATTATGCAGGTCTAGTCTTGACACAATGTTTCATGTTAAGCCATCCACAAGCCTTTTCTCCATCAAGTCTTGGTTTGGTTCCTAATCTCATATTGACTCATTGGGATCCATTTCCAATTACGAAATCCTTCAATCACACCATTTTTATTTAAATCTAAACCCCAAACACTCCACTTCAAATAACCCCATAACCATTCCATGCACCCTAACCAAAGTGCCACAAGCCCTAATTTTTCGGCCCATTTGAGCTGGTTGTGTTACAGATCTGTTAAATTGGCCCTCACTCAGTTGACGCTACATCAAGCAATGACCAAGCAATATAGCCAGAATAGAAATTTCAATATATAAAATATGACCTCTTCCCAAGCACCATTGTACAAAAAATCTACTTGCACAATCATCAGAGATGGCACCAACATTGAACACATAAGTATTTTGAAGTTAAACTGAAAACATTAAAAATTAAAAATTAAAAAAAAACCATAGCTGCAAAGAAGACCTGTACTCTCTACAAAACATCGTAATGTAGCCTTGAAATTGAGTAAAATCCAAGAACTTACAAGCAAACTGAACAGCAGAAGGGGGAAATTTGAACCAAGCTGTGCACAGCTATTGTGGAGGCTTCGGCGATCCAATGAGTGTAGTACTTTAGGAGAACGCTTAATAATAGAGGGGAAATTCGAATCGAGCTGTGTAGGGTTGTTGCGTAGGCTTCAGCGATCCAATGAGAGTAGTAATCTAGGAGAACACTTGAAAAAAGAAGATCTAGGACTGTTCATAATTAGGTGAAGCTTGGAGGTTTCCTAAAAAGTAGCAGGTGGCTGAGGGTTTTAGGGAGGCTAGGTCAATGGGGCTATAGGATTTGGATGGGGATGAAACTTTAGTGCACTAGGAAGAATGAAATTAGGCAACTTGTAGTTGAAGGAGAGCTAATTCTTATATTAGGGAGATTTAAGGGTAATGGAGTTTTAATGGCTCTTAATGGTGAAGGAAAGCAGGTTAATACAGGGCTGCAGGGGCTGATGAGTCATGAGAGGATTGAAGGTTAGGTTAGGAGAGGGGATTATGATCTCAAAATCTGGGGGATTACTAAGGATGAATGCTCAGTTCTAGGGACAGAGAGAAGGTTCGAATGGAGATGTTTAGGTTTAGGGAAAATTAAAGAGAAAAAGAGCATTTATAGCGGAAAAAGGAGGGATGGGGTGATTTTTAGTACCTGATTTGATGAATGTTAGTTGATATAAATCAAAGGCCATATGTTCCCTGTAGGAAGTAGGAACAAACTCCAAAACCAGTCCAACAGGTTGAAGGATGCGACTGGTGTGAGAGGCAGCCTGGGCTGATGACAAGGCGAGCTTTTGTTCGTTCAATGGAGCATCATCACATAAGGAAATTTTGCTTCCATTTAGAAGCAACGATGAAGAACAACCAAAATACTGTTCATGTAAACAGTCACAGCCAATATTTGTGTTGTTTGGGGTTGCATTCTAGAAGTTTCTGGGGACCCACCAGTGGAGAAAAATTCTATCCAAAGCTGTTACTAGTCAAGTTTTCTATCTATATTTTTAGAAATTATGTCTCATTTCATTGGAATAGAATTTTAGGTAGTTTATAATTTCAGTTAGCTACTATTTCAGAAGTCACTATTTTGGTTCTTACAGGAGGTTTTTATTTAATTGTTTAGCTTTAAGTTAGTAGTTTCTATTTTCTAAGACTTCCTACTTCTTAGAATTTTTTTTTTTTTTTTTTTTTTTTTGGGATGAATAAAGAAATGTTTTACCACAGGGAAGACAAGGGGAGAGGAAAAAATATAAATGTGAGCCAAATGAAAAGAAAATAGGGCTCAACAAGCAACTCCACACCTTAAAATAAAGCTGAAAATACAATACTAGCAAAAATGGACAAAAAACCAGGCTAGTAAGCCAAGTTAGCTCGCAGATACGGGTGCATGAAATTGTTCATGAATTGTGGGCTTATCATGTCGAGAACTCTGGGGGAAATAAGACAATGGCAACTGCGCTGCAAGCAGCAGGAATATCGCAAGAGGCAAACGGGGCTTCGCAAGCATTGCTCAGAACTTCACGTGAACCAGAGCCAGGGATCAGCCAGCTATCGTCATCGACCTGGCTTCACTCTATCAGGCAAAGACGTGGAAGAGAGAGAGAAGCAAAGAAGGCAAGGACGAGGAAGAGAAGCGAAAGAGGAGACGAGAGAAGAGATGGCATGGCAGTGATGATGGGCTGGTCGCCGTCATTGATTTGACTAAACTCCAACAGACAAAGAGGTGGAAGAGAATGAGAGGTAGAGGGGAGGGAGGAGAGAGAGATGATAGAAGCAACAGCCAGGGCCAACCACCATCATCAATCTGGCTCCATCCTTCAAGATAAAGAGCTAAAGTAAGGAGAAGCAGAGGAGAGGGAAGAGAAGGAGACACAGGCAGCCGGAAGAGGGAGAGAGAAGACTGGAACCATTCCATAGAAGAGAAAGAGAAGAAGAGGGGAGGGGAGAGAGAGACAGACAGACAGAGAAGCAAAAGGACAAGGAGAAAACTTGGTACCAATCCGCAAAAGAGAAATAGAAGCAGGGAGGCGAGAGAGACAGACAGAGAAGCAAAAGGACAAGGAGAAAAACCAGTACCAATCCGCAAAAGAGAAATACAAGAGGGGAGGGGAGAGAAGAAGAAAGGGACAAAAGCACAGGGAAGAGGAGAGAAGGTTGGTACCTATTTGCAGAAGAGAGAGAAGTAAAGGGGAGGGGAGGGGAGGGGAGGGAAAGGGAGAATAGGGCAGCAGGAAGAGGAGAAGAGATAGAGAAGCAGAGGGAATAGGAGCGGAAATCAGCCCACCCACGCAGGAACGGTGACAGAGAAGAAAGGATCTAGGTTTTGGAGCAGACCTCCCCTCCCCCAACTCCTCCTTATAAAGTTCTAGCAAACTACAGGTAGGCTTTTTATAGAAAAGGAGATTTGGAGAAATTGAATTTATGGCTTAAGCGTCAGTAATGGAGTAAAATCCATGTTCAATAACTGAGATAGCAATGGGTGAGACAGCAGGAGTGGGGATGGCCCATTCACCTATTGTCCCTTTCTTCTATATATCCTTCTTATTCATTTATATTCCTCTCTGATATGTAAACAGAACCACCATTCTCCAATCCCCCCCCCCTCCCCCGGAAAATAAATCCAAAAAGGAAAAGTTCAGCTAATTAATTCTGTCTTCTCTTCATTATTTAATTGACACAAGTTACAGTCGATCTCCCACTGGTTTCTCCAATCCAAGGCTAACTAGCGCATTATCTGATACCTCATATTGCACATGCTTAGAGAGTAATCCATGTTCAACAGCTGAGATAGCTGTGAATAGGGCTGAGATAACCCATCCCCCTATGCCCTTTCTTTTGCTAATGTCTCTTATCACCTTTCCTTTGGATTTGACCCTCCTTGTGAATACAGCACTTGCTTAGGGAGTAATCCATGTTCAACAGCTGAGATAGCTGTGAATAGGGCTGAGACAACCCATCCCCCTATGCCCTTTCTTATTCTAATATCTCTTATCCCCTTCCCTTTGCATTTGATCCTACTTGTGCTCTGTTATTGAAGCTGGTGCAACCATGAAAAAGACCATCAGAAGCTGCTGTTGTTTTCATTCCTCAGTAGAACCGCAGCACCATTTAACTGACACTGATGCTGAGCCTGCAAGTTGATTTCTACTGCTGTTTGCACCTACATTGATCCCAGATTCCCAGTTCCAGCCCTTAATATTGGCCAGGTTGCTCAAGAATACCCATTCTTAATTTGGTGTTAGTTTCTATTCTCAAAATTTGGCTGCAGGTTCATACTGGAGTTATTTGGAGTTTGAAATCATACTTGGGACTGTCACCATGGCAGTGAGGACTGATTCCACAGTGAAAAGAGGAGTTAGGTTTGACCTAAGCATCTATAGTCTTCTCCTAGGATTAGACACCACTAGGCAGCAAGCAGTCAAGCACAATCACCGAAATGGTATTACACGCAGAGCTCAAAATGGCAATGCAAAAGCAGAATTTACTTTAACTAAATAATTGTAATCTGTTATTAGAAGGTGTTTAAATAGGCAGCAAGCCCAAATCGATCAGAATGAATAGGCGTTTTAAATGTACTCCAACTACTCTAACCACTTAGCAAAATAGGAAATAGAGTTCCAATTTGTAGGACTTCTCTAGCTTTGCAAAATAAATAGAAACTATAGTTGCCACACCTTATTAACAAAAAAACTAAAGGAATCTACCTAAACAGTACCCCTTAAATGGTTGCCACACCAAATTGAAAAGTAAATGCAAAAAAGCTAAAAAATAAGGAGCTACCAAATTAGGGTTAATTTTTTCCTAATAACTAAAGTAATAATGTAATTTAATATAAAGTGTAAATAAGTAGAATAAAATCTTAGGGTTTTTTTGGATTTTTAAATAAATAAAAATGACACGTCATCACTTAACTAATCGAGTTTAACAGTAAGGGGGCAACAGTAATAGAAGCTAAGGTTGGATTAGTAATTTCAAAAAGCATAGGGGATAAGGTAGTAATTAAGTTATAGTGCGGGGGGCAACAGTAATTACCCCAACAACAACAAAAATCCAAAAACCAAGAAAATTTACAATGCCACCAAACCTACATCCACCAAAAAGGTTGCAGCATGATGCAGGTGCATTTGACATTAATCCCACACAGAGGCTTAGGCACAAGCCTGGCAGATTCATAAAGTGCTGGTGGCAATCTGATGAGCTGAAATTGCACCTTTGATGGTTCTATTTTAGGTTAGGCCTCTAACTTTTGAGGTTTCATTGTAATGGGCCTTGTAAATCCATAAAATGCAGAAAAAGTTAACACACGGCATTGGCAGTCATGTATTTGAGTTAGATTAGAGTCAAATTTTGAGATTATTTACTTCATATAACCTCTAAAAGATAATTGGCAAGGCATAACCTAAGCACTTTGGTCGACTTGGGCACCTGGGTCACCTAGTTGGTGTCCTTTAAACTTTAACCTTCTATAACATCTTTGTTCTTCTAGGAGCCATGACAATGTTCAGAAGTCAAAACATGACTATACATAATCAGGGATAATTTAAGCGAATAATAACCTGTAATTTCTTTTTTTAGGAGTTTTAGTGATGTATCTAGGTTGGGCTGGCCGAATCCATCCCAGGGGTAGAATGGTCAATTACTACACCTGGATCAAGCTATATTGAAGACTGAAGTCCAGTAGTTTAGTCTATTTTGAAGAGAGTCATAGAGTTGTAAAGCATTGTTTCCTTTTAAGAAGTCCCATTTTTAGGATCACTTAAATTAGGAAACTTTTATTTCCTTTTGGGTCCAGTTTGTTTGTTAGCTAATTAGTATTCGGTAACTTAAGTGTGATTTCAGATCCAAGGGCTGAGATTGTGCAGTAATTAGATACCTTTGTCAAAGCCCAATTTAAGTTGTGGTGGGGCCTTAGCAGTCAGGGTAACCCAGTAGGAGTCTAAGTCTTTTGTTCAGGTTATAAATAGACTTTCTAGTGTAAGTTTTTTTTAGATTGGACTGAATGAAAAAGAGTTTTGAGAAACAGACTAGTAAAGTCGTGGGGATCTTGGGAGGAGAACCTGTGGCTGGTCTAGTGTGTTGTTTCTTCAACTTCAAGGCTTGCATTCACTGTTCACAAGCATTTAACTGAAGTTCCTGCAGTTCATCTTCAACCAAGTACTAAGCGCCCCCCCCCCAGCCCTTTCACTCCCCTTCTGCCCGCAGCCATCGCAGCTACTCCCTCTTAGTTTCAGACCTTGAAACCTCTCCCTTCCCTATTGCAAAGCACCCCCACCTCTTCCCCTCACTTTTTCTTAAGCCCTAAGTTACTCCCTAGAGTCTGCAAGTCCCCCTTTTCCTTCCCTTGTTTCTGTGCAAGCAACAGCAATAGTCTATTAAACCCTTATTCCCCAGCCCCTTAAGACTCCAAAATCCTTTTTCTAGAATCACATCTGGCCTAGGATCACATTCCCCAAGCCCTCAATCCATTCCGGCCCCGAAACCCTAGTCTGAAATTTTTCTGCAACTCATCTTCTTCATAGAAAAGTTGCAGAAAATTTGATTTTCCAAATTTTTCTAAAGCTTATCTACTTCTGTCCCAACTTCCCAGATCTGCCTTAACCCTTAAGAAACCCTTTTAGCATCCCTAAACTACCAAATCAGCAACCCTACACCAACTACCACCCCTAGCTAAAACCCTAAACCTTCCAGTCGGCTGCTGCAACTTGTATACAAGGTCCTGAAAGTGAACCCTAATTCTGGGATTACATCATTTAGTCCGGTTAAACATCAAATATGGACTGGCATCCTGAACCTGATTCTTCTTTTCTCTTCCATTCTATTCTCTACTCTTCTTGCTCCCAGTGAGATCAATGTCCTCCCTTTTCTCAGTCACTTCCATCAATCTGATTTACTCTCAGGAAAAGCATTTGTTTCTTTCCTCTAAGATCTGATCCCAGAATTGATTGTTGGGCCTGATTGCATGATGGTATTTAAGATCTTAAAACTGGATTTTCAGCTTGCAGTACTGCAATGTCATTGTCAATTTGTCATATGTTAACTGATAATGAGCCAAAGTAAGCTTACCAAAAACAAAAGAAGATTCTATGTCTCACTTTTTACTTAAGTTCACTTTCAAAATTAAGCGTGGTATTTTCTTTAAATTCAACATAAGTTATAAATTAAGTTCTGAGACAAGTTTGAGCTCTTGAAAGTTTTTGCTCATCTGTACTTTGCTAGCTTCAGTGGAACTTTGTGTGTTAGTAAGAAAACCCATCTGGATGCGGTCTTCTTTGAAGTTTGAACCTAACAGCACAGCTAAGTCCACCATTACAATTCAGCTTCTCTGATTGGGGTGCCTTTCTTGTCCTTGCAAAACAAAGGAAGGCTCTCAACTCATGATGAAGGCAAGGTATTTTTCCTGCTCACCTAAAACCACGGTATTCACCTGCTCACAAACTCCTTACCAATGATATCATCAAGGATGGTTCTAGGAGAGAATCAATGCCTTAAGTCCCAGGACAATTTCGGTCAGGAGTTTAACTTTTGCAATTCCTTTAAGTTTTCTATATCCCTCTCTAACTTTTGCTGCCAATTTTACCTTCATAAAGTCGATAACACATAATCCCAATCCCCAAAAAAGAACAGTTAACAAATGAAATGAGTTTCATCTAAAACACTTTGGAAGTCCTTTAAACATGAGAACACATCACATGAAAAGGGTGAAGGAACAACTTATCTGTCACTGCAGACGATTATCCAATTGATAGATACCACTAACGACAGTTTAACGTAGAGAACCATACTTAACAAGACAATATACCACACTAATGAACAAAAACGGCTCTCACCCAAACCCTACATCTGCAACCTACTCACTGTCAGATAAAACTCTCAAAACTTCCAGTTAGTTTAGCTACAGAGAAACAAAAATTTATACAACATTGAATTTTTAATGTATTCCCATTTACTTTTTGACCAAACATATCATTGAATATAGAAGCTAGCACCAAGATATTATGGCTTCAACTTCTCCAGTGGCAAATAAGATCTTCAGAACTGCAAATTATAAGAATTCATAGTTGCCGCAGTACGCAGACTCCCCTCCCTTGTTTCATTATCATAGTTCCACCCATTGACATCCCCCCATGTCAAAGATGTCACTTATAAAATGCTGAACATCAAAAAGATAAACAAGATTACTCCACAATTTTCCATCTGCTCCCCAACACTAGTAACACCCACTACAACTTTCCAGGCTTCCTAAGCTCATCCTTCACCAGGAAACAAGGACGGAGCTGGAATCTATGACTAGTGTATACGATTAAAGGAAAAACCTTGGCAATTCTCAAGTTAAATTGATTAAGTGGCATAACGAAAATAAAGAACTTTCTTTTAAAAGCAACCAACTATATTGAAGGACATAAGATGCAACAAGTGGCATACCTTAACATAGATCGGCATATAAAAACCTGGAAACAGTGGTCGATGTGGCAATGGCAATGCTAAAACCTGCCAGGAGAAAGCATAAGATATTCTTTACAAGGCAAATTGCTAGAGGGGGGGGGGGGAAGAAAGAAGCAGCTACAAGCATAAAGAAACTAATGAACAAATAATAATTGCATAAAAGAAAATACTTGATAAACACTTAAGTAATTAATTTTAGCAGATGATCCATGGAAAATTTGTAATTGTATACAGACTTGATTAATCTAGGGTTGATCTTTCTATCTGTCAAAGTGTGATATGAAAGAATGTCAATTGTCTGCGTGACTTACATACTGATTTGGTTAATCTAGAGTTAATCTTCTACCAGTAAAGTGTTTTAAGTCTAAGTGTGATATGAAAGAATGTTACTTGTTTCTGTGATTTATATAAATGGATCCTCAAACACAGTTATCAGAGGATACATGAAAAAACAGCCCTGCTCATTCAAAAATTAAAAAAATCATCTCCAGTTATCTTCAAAGGTAATTCCTCCAACATGCCAGGGAAAACTAACTAAATTAACTCCTTAGATTCATCTCTAAACTAGTCAGCCGATGGCAAAAAGATTAATGTGGAACTAGAGGTGCATATAGTAGAGAAAGAAACCTCTTAATTTCTGCACAAACTTCAGAAAAACGAATATATCCACATAACTCCACTAAAAAATTGTCACAGGATCATGTAAAATTATCAAAGCCCAATGCTCCATAGTCTAGTCAAGAAAGCATGTGTATCCTAAACATAAAGGCAATATATTGGTTGACAATGCATGCAAATCGGGAGTAACATCTTCAGTTTGACAATGCAATAATAATGTACGTCCAAAAACATTATCTAAATTTATGCCACCTTCAAGTGGGAGAAATTTAGATTTTTTTTTTTAAATAAAAATAATTAAAAAAATAAGAACAACTAAATTTTTTGACTGTTCTACTCAAAATACTAGAACTTGATTCCATGATTAACCTACGCAGCAATTTAAAGCCAACACCTTAAAGATGGGGAAGAAGACCAAAGAAAAAAAAATCATAACTTTATCGTATACCCGAACAAGAATAATAAAGAGAAATATATCCAAAAAGAAAACCAAAGAAGCGGGACAGCTACCGTAAGGTAATCCTCTGGTCTAGGATTAGTTGGGACGATAGCCGATGAAGTTTTTGAATCGACCTCTTCTGCATTCGCTGCTGAAGCTTCGACTTCTGCGGGCTTCCCCTCAGTCTCAACCACCGGGTTGGAGCCATCACTAGAGTCAGAACAAAAGAATACCCTTTTACATAAATTAGGATATCTTGAATTCGAGCTTCTGAGAGAACCTAAAACCCTAAGCAATGGAGATTTTGGTTCTCCATGAGAGAAATTGGCAGGGAGCTTCGCAGACAAATTCTGCAATCGACCCTGTAAACATGAAGCTGATAAAGCCTTCAACATAGATGCCAACCGATTGACGAAATCCTAAGAAAAATATCTTTTCGATATCAATGCCGCTTATTCTTATAATGTTTGTCAGTTCATCTCTAGCAGAAGAACCGCAGGGGCAAGAAAGAAGAATACCATGCGAAGTGAAGTTCTCCCCAAATTCTAAAGCCCTCTTAAAATCCTTGATTGTGTGCAACACAAGAAAGAGATTGCGGCTTTTGCTTCTCTTTAAATTACGAATATGCCCTAGCTTGATGCACCTTTCCGCGACAAGCTGTGCGCGTCAATCGATTGGCCTGGTTCGGTTTCGGTCGCAAAAAACAAGAGTTGTACGGTTGTACCGGTCTCAAGTTCTCCCAAATGCCAATTGTGGGTCCTAGTTAGGGGTGTAAACGGACCGGATTCAGATCGAATAGTGGTATATCCATATCCGCATCCTATTATTTTCAGACCGATTCGGATAATATCCTAATGGTTTTCGGACGGATTCTGTCGGATTCGGATGATAATCAGATAGTTATTTTCTTAAGTCGATTCTTCTAAACAAACATAAATATAGATTGAATACAAGTTTTTGACTACTTGTTTTCATCTTTACCTTTTTATTTGTGAAGGCTAGGTTTGAAATTTAAGAATTTAACAACTTTGGTAGATATTTTAGTAGAAAATATAAAAAAATAGTCACATATCCTAGGTAAAATTTATAAAAACAAGAATAATAAATCTAAATAAGTAACTTAATCGAATAATTTTATCGGACGGATAATATTCGGTAAGAAAAGGGTATACCATATCCGCATCCTATTGAAAATCGGACGGATTCGGATATCCCTAAACGGATGCGGATGCGAATTCGAAAGCAGATTTCGGTTATCCATTTACACCCCTAGTCCTAGCTATATATAATCCACATCGTTAGCCATGATTTGTTTGCTGTATTTGAACTGGGATAGAATAAAATAAATATTTTCATAAAATCCCAAAGTAACACTTGTTTGTTTTAATGGGATGAAAAAGTTCTTGGATTTTTGTTTTTAAAATAAAATAAATAAAACAATGATATTGTTATAAAATAAAGAAGATATTAAATACAAAGAAGAAAGACAAGATGAATTCAATCAGAACTACTCAATTCAGTTGAGTGCATTACATATTTATAGTAGAAGGAATATCTACTCTCATATGGAAATATCAGAGTCTACAAAGAAATACAATATATGATTCTTACACACAATAAGATATTCTTGATATGGAAAGATAGATTGTCACCCAAGATAGAAGGTGCATATAATGGAAATATTGTCTGCCAACATTGTGTGTTGAGATCACTGTAATCTTTAATTAAGATGGGAATGTGAATCACCAAGATTGTATGCTGAGGTGGTTGAGATCTTCAATTGGAAGTATTGTCTATTGGGGGGTGATACATATCCACAATCAATATTATTTATAACAAATATAATATAATATATTATTTAGATAAGTTTCAAAATATTAAAACTCTATCTCGTTAGTTTTGTTTTAGGACTCTTGTTTAATTCTTACTCTATAGGACTCTTCTGGATGTATAGATTCCAATGGGTTTTGACAATTTGGCATGTATGTGAGGTAATTTAATTTACCATATGTGTTTAGTCCCACATCTGATAGAGCTAATGATTATATCGTTTATATATACATTTATAGCTCTTAAGTTGGTTGTATACTGGTAGAGAGTTAAGTGTGGATCACGCGCATGCATCAAGCTGGACCGAACCGGGTGTGGTTGTGGTTGTGGTTCATAGACCCTAATCTAAACAGGCCATGGGGCACTATAATATTATATAAATAATATTAAATGTCTATGATGGGAATTGGGGTTTTGGATCAAGAAAACCCGGTTTTGAGTCTTGTTGTAGGAAGGTGATTGATCATTTAGTCACAACTTGCAGATATGACTTTATAGATGTAACTCTCTGAACAAAAATCTCACTCTGATTTTGGTGAAAAAACAGAAATTTTATGTTCTACAGTTAGAAAAATTTCGTTTTTGTTTTCTTCATTCCTGTGCTGTATACTATCTTCATATCTCCTCTGCAAGTAGACTCTGTTGGAGTGCAAGCCTTCAGATCTAAGGAGTTGTTGTATTTTAGAGGTGAGAACGTCAAAGTCAAACTCAGTTTGCACTAAAGGGAGCGTTCAAATACCTTAAGGAAAAGTATTGTACGTACGCTTCAACTCACCCTATTCGAGCTCATGTTGGTTCTGTTTCCGTTTCTTCTACTTCATTCGGGTAAGTGGTTATGACATAAGATATATTATTCTATATTCTGTTTCTCTTTGTCTGATATTGGTCTGTCTATATTGTGCCTCTGGTCTTCTGGTTCTAACAAAAGTGAGCAGTTTATCTATTGATGTAGCATATTATTTTTTTCATTCCAACTCTTTGTGAAAATGTGTGGAATATAATAAAAATAGGATCTAACATGGTGGGTCAATTGAGTGGTTAAAAGTCCAAACTATTTTATTTTTTTTTTCTATTTTTCCACCCAACTTCATATGGGTATATATATATATATATATATATATATATATATATATATACCATTTCAGTTATGCAAACAAATAAATGGTGCCTTATCATAAAGAACCAACAAAAGCATCTTGGATGATTAAAAAACATAATCATTAGATTCAGGACTCAAGAATCGGCTCAGATTGGCTTAATCAAAGAAACTTAACAGATTCAATTACTCAATATCAGTGGGAATCGAGATTAACCCAGGTAATCATGAACGACTTCTTTTTTGTTTTTTTTCTTCATGTTTTGGGGTATTTCAAACGAGGTTAAGTCAACTCAAAGAAAGACTACAAGGGAATGATAGTTATTTTCACGGGTGTCAATGGCTCAGTTAGGGGTGGTTTCAATTTAGCCTTAACGGTTTCTGGTTGAAAACACCAATCTCAAGCACAAGCATTTGTAAAATAATGGTTTCAATTTGGTTTCGGTTTGGTGTAATTTGGGTTCAGATCGACTAATATTTTGCTTTTTGGTCGGGGCGATTTTGAGATCATTACCAACCCGTTATCAAAATGTAATAGTCCATTTCGAATCAAAAGTCATATGGGTCTCGGATCTTACCTTTGAGCATAAAGTCCAAATAAAGACCTTTTTAGGAGAATAAAAATTAACTTTAATAAAAGTGGATAATACACCAACGGGGGTTGGTCCAAGTGGTAAGCAACTTGATCCGGTTAAGCAAGGTTCCGGTATCGAAACATTATGGATGCAAAAAGTCCCCGCTGGGAGACTCACCCACCACAGCCAGGTGTGCGACTCAGGTCGAACATCGAATTAGTTAGGGCAAAGCCTTGGAAACCGGGGTTGGCAACTGATATGGAGAGTTTATGATCAGACCGGGTTCATACCTGGTCCGACCCTCGACCCCGGTCGAGACGGTGAAAACCTAATCGCTCCCGAGCGAACCGGATCCAGAGGATGGCTTGCTGAAGAAGATAGATTATTCGGCTGCAAGCGTGCCCTAATCTTACTTATGGATTAGGGTAATCACCCTGATGACAGCAGACTCAAACTGACGGCTGCGGATAATCATCATCAAAGGGATAACTATCGCATAACCTAACGGTTATCTCAGGAGTCTTCTACTAGCCCAAACTAGTAGAAGTCTATCGCTCAACGGATCTTATTGATGAGATCCAACGACTACCCGAAGAAGGTTAGAGTGCATCCAACGAAGGAGATTCAAAGGTACACTCTATATAAACCTCACTACTATACAAGGTGAGGGACGGATCAATCGATCGAGGAGAATACTATCTGAGACTCAGGTTCAGATACATACTGATAGACCTAAACTATCAGCGTCCTGCTATCTAGATCACCTTTCCCGTTTCTTCATTCATTAGCTCGTGCTTCTAGCGAGCCGTTTGTGATTAAGTTCATCAACCGACTTAGCCTTCGGAGGTGGACTCCCGACCCCAGCGGTCGGGCCACATCTGACGCTTTCGTTTTGCAGGACATCACGTGGAGATCCAAGGGCTGAGCAGATTTTGGACGCATCAGCAACAAAAAAAAAAAAGTGGGTAATACAACCTTAGTCCATCCTACATATAAGTTGTGCTAGCATATCTCACTCAGTTAAAGCTTGGGTTACTTGTGCAAAGAGTGAATCTACATTAGTTTATTAGCAAATATGACAATAGAAATAAAAGCTTTTATTTATTTCTTTTTTATAAGTTTATAACGGGTTGAAAATTTAGTACGATTAAGTTTCAGTCTAAGTCCATTTAGTTTGAGCTAATGAACCACAAAAGGGTTGGGCCCAACCAATCCAAAATCATTCAGTTTTTTACCCCTCAACCGCCCATTAAGCTTCAGTTTTGGTTGGTTCGGATTATAACGGGTTGGTTTGGTTCAATTTACTTGTTTAGTCTACAAATTGCCACCCCCAGGTCCCCAGTTATCTTTTTGCCTCAAAAGGATCTCCTCTAAGCCTTAAAGGGAAATCCTAAAAGTATTGCAAATGGTTCTCTGTGGTCTTTAACCTGTTTGCTATCCAGTCAATCACAGTCATGTTCAATTCTCTTTACAGATGTGTGAACCTAATGATTCTACCCAAAAACAAACATGAACCTGATGCCACCATTCATTTCCACCAAATCTGAGATTGCCATTATCAGTCTCACCACTTTGCCTTGCACTTCTATGCTTGGCTTCAGTAGGTAAATGGCCTATTGGAATTGATATTCCACATACACAGGTACAACCCTCTTTTCTACTGCAGTGCAGATAACTTCGAATATGGCTTGAAGTTTAGCTTCCAATATGCCACTCTTCTAGACTCGTTGAACAAATCCTCCCATGAAACCTCCCTTTAAGTTGCGGTGTATCCCCCTATCTGGTTGAATTCTCCACAACACATAATAGCGTCAATATTGCATTTGAACCACCCTGCTTCTAGAGGACTCCATTCACCTGTCATGAGCCGATTGCCAGCCAAATTTGTTACCAGTTCTCTGCATGTCTACAAGCCTCTTCCACATGTTTGCAGTATTCTACAATGATCTCCACCCCATTACCTGGTCTGCGAAAATTCTCTTCATGTGATTCCTTTGTTTCTTTCACCCCCACATCAAATAGACTGTGCAAGCAGATTTGGAAGCCCAATCCTTATGCCACGGAGCTGCATCACCGCAAATGTTTGAATATATCCACTCTTCCTGACCACTTGCGAAGAAGAGAGCATGCTTTTTGTTGAAGGAAACATTCACATCCAAATGCCTTTTGTGAAAGAGCAGCACGAAACACATGCAAAGTATTTTCAGATTCATTCAAATAATAGTTGCAGAGAGCATGAATTAAGTAACGAATGCAATTAACCACCACACACCGAAGGTTGAGAATAGCCTTAAACGAAGAGGAGCAATTCGAAGGTGAGGGAAGAGACCAAATTGAATGTTTTTTTAACCATCTTTTCTTGATGAACTCAACCCAATAAGACTTTCTATTTGCTGCCAAACTCCACATAAGCCTCATGAGAGATGCTTGATTCCATGCATATAAGTTATAGAGGCCCAACCCACCCTCCTCTTTAGAAGTACATACCACACGCCAAGCCACCTTGTAGGAACCTCTATTTGCAGCACTGAACCAAAAGAATTTTTTAATTATCTTCTCAAGGTGATTGATAATTCAGCAAGGCAATCTGAACACGCTAAGCCAATATCCCATAATTCCACTAATCACAGAATTAATGAGAGTTAACTGGCCAACAAAGGAGAGAGACTTAGCATTCCAAGTTGATAACTTACTTTTTACCCTCACAACCAAACCAGCAAAATCAGAGGTAGACGGTTTCTTAGAAGTTAGCGGCACTCCAAGATATCTCACTGAGAAGGTTCCAACAGTAAAGCCTAAAGAACTGAAGAAAGAATCCTTCACTTCATTTGAAGAATTGGCAAAAAATAATGGGCTTCAGAGCCAATAGTGGAGGAATTCAGAGAGCACCCACATCTGCAGACCTAGAAGAACATGAAAAAGAAAGAAAAAAACCAGGAAAATTTCAATTGTATGTTAAATTTCAGATGTTACATATGACAGTAGGAAAATGCAATAAAGATCGCAAGCCTACAAGCACAACCAGGTGCAATAGAGCTTCCAATCAAGTATGTTGTTACTATTTTTTGGCTGACCAAGTTGGGCAACAAAACCCAGTCCTTGAACTACGTTCAGAACTGCATTCATTGCTCACAAGCTAGTCAGTTTTATAGACGCTTACTCTACCAAATTTAAGATCTGAGAAATGGAGAGGAGGTGTTTAGACGTAAAGACTGAAAACATTGAATACCTAGGTCGTCTGTAATCTAAATAAAGTGAAAAAAAATTCATCCGTGCATGGACCTTTCAAAATAAAATAGCTTCTGTCATGGATCTACTTGCATAGAAACAAATCGGTTGTGTTATCATTTACCATAGACAAAAATACTTTTTCATAAACCTTTATCTTTTAGTGAAGAGGTCGTCAGTTCAATTATGCCTGATGATATATAATATAATACCCTCATCTCCAATATATAAAATTCACCTATTCCCCCTAAAAAAAAAAAAAATTTTCAAGTGATCCATTGTTTAGATACTTATCCTTAATCAGAAGTTGTTCTGCATTTCTTGTCATTGACGACAGTAAATTCCTCTCATTGTTAGCAAAGCTCCTATTATGTGGCCTGCTCTTATTTGGTTAAAATTATATCTAAAATTGAGTAAATAATTGTTGTCTCATTTTTAGCAACTATACCACAACTGAGTTGTAACCCCTTTTTCATTTTGATCGCCTAGTTACTTTGAGTCGATCTGGACCATCTTTTCATTGTAATAAAGCACAATTAGACACTAAAAGGGCAATCGTATGTAAAATCCCTTTCAGAGTTTTTTTCCTTCTGCTAACTCCTTTAAAAAGTCCAAAAAAAACTGTTGGAAATCATTATATAGGCAGCAAGTATAACACTATAGAATTGATGAAATAGAACTCATATGATTTGGAGAGATATCCAAGTCTTTGTTGTAGTTGAAGAAGAAATAGGTAACATCACTATGCATCCGTATGTCATCGAGGAAACAATACGATTACAACAAGAAGAACTCGAACACGATGAGTTGAGACGTACATATCAGTACATTTCCTTAAGGTATTTGAACGCCCCTTATAGTGCAGACTGGGTTTGACCATGACGTCCTCACCTCCAAGATACAACAACTCCTTAGTTCCAATGGCATGCACTCTAATGGAATCTATTTGCAAAGAATGTCCAAAGGTAATACTCACAAACTCGTCAAAAACACTCACACCTTGATGGAAAACCAAAAGTCAAATATTGGTGTCAAAACTGTTAGTGTTATTAGGGATTAACTCCTCTCTTTATATAGAAGAGGAAGAGAGGGTGTCTCTAAAACGTACCTCCCAGATCATGTCTTGTCCCTCAAGTCTTGTTTGTTAGCCATTCAAACAAAACTTTCCATCGATTACCCATTGGCTATTTAGGTATCTAACTGGGAACAACATTACCTCTAACCCTTCATTGTAAAACACAAAAAAAAAATTTGAATTTTATAATTTAAAATTCCAACAATCCCCCCACCGATTCAAAATATTAATAAAACAAAACCATTGAGTTCGTGAGTAAATTTAGACTTAGCAGGACACGTCGTTGGTGGTGTTTTCTGGACTTGAACCTGCACTAAGTCTAATTTGGAAAGCGTTACACATCACATTTCCTTCTTTAGTATAAGTTCTTACATGAACCCAACCTGCCAAAGACCTAACTTCCAACCACAAGAAAGCAAGAGGATTAAATCCATACATGACTGTAAGAAGGTAAAGAATTGAGTAAGGGAAGACTTGGGAAGGAAACAGAAGGTAGGAAGTAAATAATGAGAAAGGGCAGTTTTGAAGTCCCAACCAGGAGGTGGAAGTCTTGGGACTCTTTTGGGTGGTTAAACTCCTTTTACAAGTCACCGAGGTGGAGAGTCCATCGAAAGATTCTACTCCAAAAATCAACCAGGTGCACTTCCTTGCAGCTCTATTGGTCCACAAATAACAAGATTTAAATCACCGAGTATATTTCTGGCAGTACCTGTAGTTTGAGGTTTAAAACAGGGCGCAAGCCTGCAAATTTTAGATAAAAGAGGGCATTTCAATCTGGGTCTCTGTGGATTTGACTGTATCTGCATATTCTGAACTCGAGTTCAAAAGTGCGGAAGACTTCCAGTTAGATTGGACTGAAATAAACTCTTAAACCGAAAAATAGAACCTATGTCACTAACATGGAGGAGTCAATGAAAAAGATATTTTGGAGAGTTTTTTTAGCAGATGGCAGTAGATGCATTGCACCTATTTTGCTACCTGGCTACATCCAAATTGATTTAAGACTCCAGAGCCATCAACCTGGCAAGCTATGGTAAGTCAGAAATGATAGCAACCTGCAAGTATGATGCTATCTTTGACATCTTTCTCCTTTTTATTTCTATGAGAAATAACTTACCACATTTTTTCATTTTTTATTTTCTTATAGTGGTGGAAAGGTTTGAAGAGTCTGAGGGTCGTAATCCTGGTGAAGTATCTATTTCTGATCTACCTAGTGTTCTGGAGATGAAGAATTGTTGGAATATGCTCTTTGAGCATGGTGAACGTGAATGAAAGTGAATGTGAATGAAAGTGAATGTGAATGAAAATCATTCATATGGAGAGTTTGTGGAAATAAATGCATTTGTGGAAATAAATGTATGTAATACGTATGGACTTTTGGGTGTTTCATCTCCCAAGGTGAGTTCATGAATGGAGGTTATGAGACATTCTATTTCCTAACAACAAACTTCTCATTTCCCTAGGATAATTATGGAGGGTTTTGGGGAGACTTGATTTCCCAAGAAACTTCTCGTTTCTAGCTTGGTTATTAATGTCTGAAGCTTTTCATTTCCATAACTTAATTCATTAAGTTTGGAATAAGTGACTATGGCTTTTCATCTATCAAGCTAGTTAAAGAGACATAGAATTCCTCTATAAATAGGGATCCCCCTTGGTGAAGATGGTGGTGTGGTGTGTTTTTTTATTTTTTTTATTTTTTATAAAAGAAGAGTGCTAAGTGTGATTTAATAACAATCTTAAAACATATTTTGTTCAGATTTTGTTCAGGTTGAAATATGGGAGATAACACGAGTGTGAAGGCTCCTACGGCCACGACTCAATCGGTCTCGATTCCAGTGAATCACCATGAGAAACCTGAAAAGTTTGGAGGACTAAACTTCAAAACTTGGCAACAAAAGATGTTGCACTGTATAGTGTGTATAGTCCTAAGGGTTCTACCAAGGAACTTTGGGAGTCCTTAGACCATAAGTACAGATCTGAGGATGCTGGTGTTAAAAACTTTCTTGTGGGTCAGTTCTTGAATTTCAAGATGATAGACTCAAAGATTGTGATGAGTCAAGTTTAAGAACTCCAAACGATCATTCATGAAATTCATGCTGAGGGAATGATCATGAGTGAGTCTTTCCAAGTAGCTGCTATCATTGAAAAGCTACCCCCAGCATGGAAAGACTTCAAGAACTATTTGAAGCACAAAAGGAAAGAGATGAATGTTGAAGATCTAATTGTTAGACTTCGCATAGAAAAAGACAATAAAGGCTCGGAGAGGAAGTTCTCCAACCTTGTTGTTGCCAAGGCAAATGTGGTGGAGCGTGATGAAAGCTCCAAGAATAAGAAAGGTAAACACCTCAGGTTTCAATATGGGACCTAAAGGTGGAATCTCTAAGAAACCGATGTTCCAAGGAGGAATCTCTAAGAAACCTATGTTCCAAGGAAAATGTTTTAATTGTGACAAGATGGGTCACAAATCGACAAATTGTAGATTGCCAAAAAGGAACAAGAAGAAAGAGACAAACTTGGTTGACAATGCCACATATGAATTGTCTGATATGAGTCTCTCCGCGGTGGTATCTGAAGTCAACATGATAGACTCAAATCCAAAGGAATGGTGGCTGGACACTGGAGCGACATGCCATGTTTGTTGCAATAGAGCTACTTTCTTTGATTTCACACCTGTGAATAATGGTGAAAAGTTATTTATGTGAAACTCTACAACTTCTGAAATCAAGGGTCAAGGAATTGTGTTCTTAAGGATGACATCAGGCAAAGAAGTGAAGTTGCGAAATGTCCTTTATGTGCCTGACATCCGAAAGAATCTGATTTTTGGAACACTTATGAGTCAACATGGATTCAAAATGGTGTTTGAATTTGAAAAGTTAGTTTTGACCAAACAAGGTGTTTATGTTGGGAAAGGGTATGTAAAAAATGGGATGCTGAAAATGAATGTAATGGCTATTAAGTCAAAACCCATCAAGGATAATGGAAAGTCTTCCTCTTATATGCTTGAGTTTTCTAACTTGTGGCATGGTAGACTAGGTCATGTTAATTTTGATACTCTACGTAGATTAATTAACATGGAGCACATTCCTTCGTTTAACATTGATCCCAAGCATAAATGTGAAATTTGTATAGAGGCCAAACTAACTAAATCATCGTTCCAAACAATTAAAAGGAATATTGAACCACTTGATTTAATTCATAGTGATATTTGTGATATGAAATTTGTTCAAACTTGAGGGGGTAACAAATATTTTATCACTTTCATTGATGATAGCATGAAATACTTCTATGTATATTTGCTTAAGAGCAAGGATGAGGCTATACAAAAATTTGTTTTGTATAAGCAAGAAGTTGAAAACCAACTTAATAAAAAGATTAAGATGGTGAGAAGTGACCGTGGTGGCGAATATGTAGAACCATTTAGGGCCTGTTTGGTTACTTGAGTCTGTAGATTTCAAAAATTTAGAGATTTCAAATCTACAGACTTCAAATCTCTAGAGTCATGGTTCATAAAATTAACTGTTTGGTTAGTTTGAATTTTTTGAATGAAATTTCTAGATTTATCCTAAAAAATTATTTATTGAATTATGGTTTAAATGTTTAACGCTTTGATAGTATGGGTGAAATCTCTGGATTTCACCTCATACCCATAAATCTACAGATTCATGTTTTTAGTGTAAAAATGTGAATCTCTAGATTTCATGAATCTAGGGATTCACACAACCAAACAGGTAAAAATCTCCCAATTGTGAATTCAGCCTCTGGATTCACGTAACCAAACAGGCCCTTAGTGATTTTTGTGCACTACATGGTGTCATTCATGAAGTCACACCTCCTTATACTCCTCAATCTAATGGAGTGGCTGAACGCAAAAATCGTACATTGAAAGAAATGATGAACTCAATGTTGATAAGTTCTGGATTGCCACAGAACTTGTGGGGGGAAGCCATTTTAATGGCTAACTACCTTTTGAATAAGGTTCCTTGGAAGAAAGAGGATAAAACACCTTATGAATTGTGGAAAGGAAGAAAGCCTTCCTACAACTACTTGAAAGTGTGGGGGGTGTCTTGCCAAGGTGTTGGCTCCAACACCTAAGAGAATGAAAATAGGTCATAAAACGGTTGATTGTATTTTCATTGGCTTTGCTCAAAATAGCAGTGCTTATCGATTTCTTGTGTATGAATCTAAAAACCCCGAGATTCATAAAAATACGATAATGGAATCAAGGAATGCTTCGTTCTTTGAACATGTATTTCCTTGTAACTCCAAAGAAGATGGTTCAGGCTTGTCTAAACAAACAACTGAGGCTAATGAAAGTAATGATCTAGTTCCAGATCTTTACTATGAATCAGAGGAGATAGTGGTAGAGCCTAGAAGAAGCAAAAGAGCAAGAATAGAAAAATCTTTTGGGCCAGATTTTTTGACTTACTTGTTAGAAGTCGAACCTCAAACATATAAAGAAGCTATGAGCTCAACTGAGGGTCCTTTATGGAAAGAAACCATAAAGAGTGAAATTGACTCCATTATGCAAAATCATACTTGGGAGTTAGTGGACCTTCCTCCAGAAAGTAAACCATTAGGCTCTAAGTGGATCTTCAAAAGGAAAATGAAGACTGATGGAACAATTGATAAGTATAAGGCTAGACTTGTAATAAAGGGTTACAAGCAACGCGAAGGTCATGACTACTTTGATACTTATTCTCCTATGACAAGGATAACCTCTATAAGGATGATATTAGCAATTGCTGCCTTGCGAGGTCTAGAAATCCATCAAATAGATGTGAAGACGGCCTTTCTCAATGGAGATCTTGAGGAAGAAATATACATGGAACAGCCTGAGGGTTGTATTTCTCCCAAACACGAAAAGAAAGTATGTAAGTTGGTGAAGTCCTTGTATGGACTCAAACAAGCACCAAAATAGTGGCATGCAAAATTTGACAATGTTATGATGTCAAATGGCTTTAATATCAATGAGTGTGACAAGTGTGTCTATGTTAAGACCATGGATAATGGATATGTCATTCTTTGTCTATATGTAGATGACATATTAATTGTTGGTAGCAATGCACAAATGATCAATTCTACCAAAAACATGTTAAATTCAAGATTTGACATGAAAGATATGGGATTGGCTGATGTAATTTTGGGAATAAAGATTCATAGAACAGTTGATGGTCTCCTATTGAGTCAGTTACACTATGTGGACAAGATGCTTGAAAAGTTTAACAAGGGCGATTCTGGTGTGTCCAGAACTCCAATTGATTTGAATCAATATTTGTCCAAGAATCAAGGACAGGTTGTATCTCAAGTTGAATACGCTAGAATAATAGGTAGCCTAATGTACCTAATGAGTTGTACACGGCCTGATATTGCCTATGTTGTGAGCAGCTTAAGTAGATTCACAAGTAATCCTGGAGCTAATCATTGGAAAGCTATTGTTAGGGTACTTAGATACTTAAGGCATACTCGTAATTATGGATTGCACTATACTAGAGAGCCTGCAGTATTAGAAGGATACTCAGATGCAAGTTGGATATCTGATATACAAGACTCTAAAACTACTAGCGGGTATGTATTCACTTTAGGAGGTGCAGCTGTCTCGTAGAAATCCTTCAAACCAGAAGGTGGTAACCAAATTCATGATAGAATTTGAGTTTGTAGCCTTGGATAAATGTATGGCAAAGAGGCCAAATGACAATGGAACTTCTAAGAAGATATTCCCGAGTTGGGTATATATGAGGTTTTAAGGCATTCTAGTGGTTAATATTTGGCCCATTGAATTGTTATGGACTTATTTTATGGATGATCATCCGGTTTAAACCACTACGATATTCTCAACTTGACCACACCCATCCATATGTATTAATTGCTTAAAATACATTATTGATCATGATGGGTTTGAGAGGTGCAAGTTAAAGTTGTTTATACTATGAGAGATGTGAATAATAGTCTCTTGATGGTTAGTGCACTTCAAATATGTGGAGTCCATCCATGGACAGAATATGTTGATGCTCCATTAGTAGTAACTTGACAATTATGAAAGTGTATGCGCATACCTACAGACTAACTCTATTTATAAGTTTTATCGGCAATGTGGTTTTGCAAAATTGTTTTATCTATAGTAAAACTTATCTATTTTCATCTCGGATTTTTGCAAAAACCAGTCTTGTTTTGTTATGGCAGTTTTGTATTTTGAGTTCCTTAATTAGTTTGGAACTTTTGGTAACTGTCAAGGCAAGCTAGAAAGAAAGCTACAAGGCTTGCTAGAAGGCAAGTTAGAAAGCAAGCTAGATGGCGAGCATCTCGTGTAGGAATGGACTGTATAGCTGATCAGCTTCATACTAGAGATTTATATATCTCAAAGTTACACGGGCAAATGAAATTTGTTTTGGTTTTTAGCATCTCTTATGCTTGCTATATGTATAGCTAAGCTTCTATTGAGAGAATGCAGAATGTGATGTATAACAGTGAGTCAAGACTCATATGTCGTTGACATAATACTGTTGGCTAATTGATCTCGAATGAAGTCATGACATATGACTGTGTAAGGTCAAAAGAAAAGGATTGCAGATCCACTGACCAAAGGTTGAATTGAGATCAAGTTAAACAAACATCAAGAGGAATGGGACTCAAGCCCATGAATGAATAGGTTGATTACAATGGAAACCTAATCTAGTTGACTGGAGATCCCAAGATCTAGGTTCAATAGGACAACTAAACTGTAATGACCGAGTGAGATCACTGTGGGGGTTCATCCTCTACCCATTCCTAAGATGACAAACAGTGATACCCGTATGGAATAGGTTAAGCTTATGCTTTTAATGATTCTTACGCATTGGACAAACGTTGGATCCGAGTGGAGTAATGCGGGTTACTCTTAAGTAAGAAATCACCTATGTGAGAGAGAAGAGGGGCCGCTTCAAAGGAGAATTGTGAGGGCTCAATTCTCTAGAAACTCTCGCAGAACTAGAACGATGTCCATGGCCAAAATAGACATAACCATGAGAATTGTAATTGTGTCAGGGGAATGTCTGTGTGGAGTATATCATCATTTACATAAATGGCAGAAAAGTTCAAAGACATCTGATCAGCTAGTAAAGTAAATATACTTTCACAAAGGAAGGTTCAAAGGCAAAACCTACCTATCCTATGTAGGCTTTCACCGTAGAATTTTATCACCTTGTCGGTCATTCTTTATTTTGTTTTTCGTCGTCATTTTCATTCATGTGGGGGATTGTTGGAATATGCTCTTTGAGCATGAGTGAATGTGAATGAAAATCATTCATATGGAGAGTTTGTGGAAATAAATGCATTTGTGGAAATAAATGTATGGAATACGTATGGACTTTTGGGTGTTTCATCTCCCAAGGTGAGTTAATGCATGGAGGTTATGAGACCTTCTATTTCCTAACAACAAACTTCTCATTTCCCTAGGATAATTATGGAGGGTTTTGGGGAGACTTGATTTCCCAAGAAACTTCTCGTTTCTAGCTTGGTTATTAATGTCTGAAGCTTTTCATTTCCATAACTTAATTCATTAAGTTTGGGAATAAGTGACTATGGCTTTTCATCTATCAATCTAGTTAAAGAGACATAGAATTCCTCTATAAATAGGGATCCCCCTTGGTGAAGATGGTAGTGTGGTGTGTTTTTTTTAAAAGAAGAGTGCTAAGTGTGATTTAATAGTCTTCTTAAAATGATTGTGAGTTTTGTTAATGGTTTGAGTTTGGTTTTGAGTTTGGTTTCGTGTTTGAATCGTACGGTGATAGAAGGAAGGCACTTGTCAAGTTCGTCGTTGTGATATACTTTGTGCTAAGTACATCGTTGTTCGTCGTTGTATCCTGGGAGACAGACATCCGTTGAATCCTTAAGCACACTGTGGAGGGGACGAATTTGTTTTAAGGAAAGCGTCTGATGTGCCTCGACGATTCTAATTCCTTATTTTTTTTGCTTCCGGTTCAGGTTCCATTTGAGTGTATTTCAACTTTCGTGTTAATTAGTTTTGATATATTCTTTGATTGTTGTCTTCTAGTTTCTCCTGATCTATTTATCAATTTTGGCCAACAAGAATGAACTTTGCAAGGCACAGGTAGGTATTCCTGACTGTAATTTAATTACTATACAACAAAAATATATTAAAATTCTAATACCATACAACCTCTACAACTCATGGCAGTCATTGAATGAGTCACACATAACTGATGGTCTCCTCGAAAGATTGCTACTGGCAGGTACAAGTGAATACCCTCCGGTGTGTGCAATCATTGGGGGAATTCTTGGCCAGGTACCAACAACAAATATATTGTTAGCAATATCGGGTAAAGGTGTTCCTCTCAAGAATTTCTTCTTCTTTGATGCCATTGATGGGAAAGGCATTATTGAGGACGTATCAACCCCAGCCACTGAAAGCTGATCGTCTTTGATAGGGGATGATACACAACAATTTTGAAGTGGATAGTTGGATGGGATTCTGTATTTGTATCTAGTTCAACTGCTGAGCCCCATTAATAAATGATGGATTTCTCTGTATTTGCAATTTTAGGACTCAATAGTTGCAGAGCATCTCATATGATGTTTGTTGCCACCAAATAGTTTCTCAGCAATGTCTGATAGGCTATTAAGGATTAATACAATGGTGTTTTCAATCTAAAGTTTGTTTATATTGTGTTTTATTTTTGGTGATGTTCTTGGAACAGCAACAGCCTCTCTGCAAAAGCTTGGGTAAGGTTGTATACATGATAACACTCCCTGGACCCTGCAGCGTTGGGATCATGTATTCCAGTCTATGGCTAGATGAAGACGTTGGTTTGACAAGAGATTGCATTTGCCATTTTGTGTTTATAGGCTACCCCTCTCCCTTTGATTTTATGAGCTTGGATAATTGACAAATACAATTCTAGAAGACAAGAAAACTGGTGTGGTTGTTTTCTCCTGCTTAATAGAAGTTCTAGACTTAATTATCCTAATCTGTAAAATTCTCATTTATTAAAAGAAAAGAAAAAATGACTTGGATACTCTAAATTCTGTTTACCTTTCTGCTCGCATTATTTAAACAAGAATCTGCAGTATCTTTCTGATTCCAGTAAACAAAACCAAAAAGTTTATATATTTTAAAGTAAGGAAGTTTCTAATGATATTAGCAATCGGTATGCATCAGTGAAGGGGCCATCGTTTACTAACAATGATATTTCAACTGGTGGCAAGAGAACCAAATGAAGTGCGGGTGGAGTTCAGATCTTCTCAGCCCGGGCAGGGCTTTTGCCCATTCCCCCTACCTCTGATACATCAGCAACCAAACCCAGAGGAGTGGATAAACACCCTGCTCGGGTAGAGAGGATCTGGATTGTCGCGGGTGATAAGATACCACCATCCCTGCAATTCCAGATATTGAGGTTAAAGATGGTTCCACTATAATTTATGCACGGAATTACACAATTAGATGAGGCAATGAACAAATGGTTCATCACTTCGCATTGTGGAGATGTTTCATTTTGATTCACCTTTTTCTTTTAGCAAATTGCACTAGTACCCTAAAATGGAGGCCTTGAAACACTTTTTTTTCTTCATATTTTGATAGGGATATTTTTGGAATTGAAAGAAAATAAATACTGATTTAATAGTTTTCAGTGACATATTAATCTAGCATGTCCAATGAAAATTCAATTTTGGGGTGTCTGTGTTTTTCAAATATAAAGTGGGGATGTTAGTATTTTAAGGCCTCCATTTTGGGGTGGCTGTTTCTTCATAAGATTGTAATTCACCTTACAAGTTTACCCCCCAAAAAAAAAAAATAGTAATTCACCTTACAAGTGCTTATTGGTAGGATTCCTTTCCTAAATGTGTGGTAAAGAAATATGCAAATCATCGATAAAGAGACACGTACTTCCCTTCATCACACAATAATCGTGCGGTCCACATTAATTCATTTATTAATATTTAAAGGTGGCCCCACTTTTCTTTGTGTTATAAAGAAAAGCACATACATGCTTCTACCTATAGGCCCACGTGGGTCCCACCTAAGTTCCAACACTGATTCTCCATGCGAGGCTACGCAGGTCCACATCCTTTGTAATTCAATTCTAGTTTAAACTCTAGTTTGAATTGGGTGACCGTTGGATTACTTAAATGCCAAATGACACAATCCTAGAAGAGAATTGTAGGAAAAGGAATTACAAAGGATGTGAACCTGACAAGGAAGTCGCCCAAAATCAACCAGTTTAAACTCCCTCTCCTCTCATGTCTTATATAAGGGCACCATTTTCTGTTTTTTTTTTATCTGAAGATTAAGGAAACGAAAGGTAAAAAAAGAAACAGGTCAATGGAGAAATCATCACAAGAAGAAGAAAAAGGAGATGAACTGCAGAAGAAACTGAAGATTCTAGAGGAGGACGGGAACACTTTAATGCAATCCAATCCAGGGCGAGTCCAACTCCAGCAATCTTTGCCCACGGCCATGTCCATGTCTAGTGGTGAAGTGTGGGAGGTGAGGACCAATGATTTAGCGATGGAAGAGATAAGCAGGAAGAGGAGGGCAGCCATCCAGAGCGGTAAGTTGAAAGGGAGACGTTTCTTCGAATTCGACGCCTTGGACGGTTCCAACCGGAAAGAAAAGGAGAGGAGCAGTGGCCATTCCTTTGTTTTGATTCAGAGGAATGAAGACGACCATGATACCCACCTGTATTTTCATACTTCTTCATCTCCTCCTCCATCTGTTTCCAAGATGGAGAGTGACCAACTGGTTACAACAAGGGGCCCTTGTGGGTAAGAAAAGACATAAAGAGATATGGGTGGAAAGATGAGTATGGTAGTGATGATGGGTTACTATTTGGCTATTATTATTCTATTATTTATTTTAGACATCCTTTCATTCAAAAGATTTGAAGGATTTGGAGATGTTCAAGCATTTGATAGATTGATCCCTACATAACCATCATATCCTTGAACAACCACCTCAATTTCTATAGGTTGGTTCTTTCCTAGCTCCAGAGATTTTTTTTTGGGTGAATTGTTTTGGTCCAGTATTTTTTTTGGTAAACTTTGTTTCAGTACTTCAAAAATATAAATAAAGACGTTTTATGGTGTAATCTTCAACATGTGTATATAGTTTCTCTGTTCTGCATTAATATTGTTTGTCAAGAGATTAATATTGAGTATGGTGCCCGAGAATCTGTTCATTCACTTTTCACCCCATCCGGCTCTTCTCTTAATTGAGAAAGCTTCCTGCGCTCTGGAAACCACGAAGACCTCTTTGGATTCATTCCAAGAGTTCTAGTAAACCATTTGACGCCATTTTGCTTAGAATTTATGTGATGATTTAATAAAGACTTGGAACCGTCTATAGAAGAAGGAAATGATGTAAATGATCATATGTCTTATTTGAGACCATAGACCTCTTTATATAGAAGAATTGTAATTACATCATATATGACAACACTAACCATAGTCCCTAACCATAGACCCTAATACCCCTCGCAAAGTCAACGGTCCTTCAAGGAGCTTGAGTTTGGACCGAAGACAACAAAAGCGAGAGAAGGAGAGTCCCTTGGTAAGGATGTCTGCGGGTTGATCCATGGTAGAGAGATAACGAACTTGAAGGTCTCCCTTAGCCACCTTGTCCCGTGCAAAATGAAAGTCAATCTCAATATGCTTTGTGCGGGGATGAAAAACCGGAGTTGCGGAGAGATAGATAGCACCAATGTCTAATTCCTGAAGAAGAGATTAGATCCAAGAGATCTCAGTGGTAGCAGACGCTAGAGCGCGATATTCACTTTCAGTACTTGAACGCGCAACAGTGGTTTGCTTGCGTGATTGCCATGAAACAAGATTATCACCAAGATAAACAAGATACCCACCATGAGACTTTCTATCATCAGGGCATCCCGCCCAATCTGCATCTGTAAAAGCCTCAATAACAATCCGAGAGGAAAGAGTAAGATGTAAGCCATACAACAAGGTGCCTTTGAGATAGCGGAGCAAACGCTTGAGAGCCACCCAATGAGTGTCAGTCGGACAACTCATAAATTGACAAAGCTTGTTAACCGCAAAGGCCAAGTCAGGATGGGTGATAGTGACATATTGAAGAGCACCCACCAAACTTTGATACAAAGTAGCATCGGATAACAAAACACCACTCTCTTTAGACAAAGTAACAGATGGAACCAAAGGAGTAGAAATGGGCTTTGCATCTGAAAGACCAGCACGCTCGAGAAGGCCACTCACATAGCGTTGTTGAGACAAAAGCACACCAGAGGGCATAGGAATCAATTCAATGCCAAGAAAGAACCGAGTAGGACCAAGGTCTTTAAGAGCAAACTTCGAGGAGAGTGAACAAAGAAGATTATCAATATCACTTGATGAGGGCCCAGTAATCAAGATATCATCCACATAGATCAATATATACAATGGAGAAGAACCAGACCGAAAGAACAAGGATGAATCCGTTATAGAACCAACAAAACCAAGACCCTATCAAAAAGGAACTTAGGCGTTGAAACCAAGCTCTAGGTGCTTGCTTGAGGCCATATAAAGAGCGTTGAAGTTTGTAGACATGTGTGGGAAACTGTGAATCGAGATAGCCAGGTGGTTGTTGCATATATACATCCTCAGTGAGATGCCCATGCAAAAAGGCATTATTCACATCTAATTGACGAATAGTCCAAGCAGAAGAGATAGCTAGTGATAAGATAATACGAATTGTTGTAGGCTTGACCACAGGACTAAAAGTTTCATCATAATTGAGCCCATACTCTTGAGTGTAACCTTTAGAAACCAAGCGAGTCTTATGTCTCTCAATAGTGCCGTCTGACTTATGTTTAATCCGAAAAAGCCATTTGCAACCAATGATGGTTCAATCATGTGGCGGAGGAGTAAGGACCCATGTTTGATTACTAAGTAAGGCATTAAATTCCTTGTCCATTGCGGCACGCCAAATAGTAGACTTATGGGCTTGAGAAAAACAAGTAGGTTCTCTATCTTGTTCTTTAGAGGCAACTAATGCCAAAGGTAGGGGGTATCGAATAGTCATGAGATTCATAGGAACTTTAGTAACATCAAGAGAACGAGTAACCATCTTGTGGGTCCGCCCAGGCGGAGGTTGAACACTAGATGTATTGAGCGGAGTAGCTGACCCATTGTGTAATGTAATAGGAGCTGGCCCATTCGAAGAAGTAGAAGCATGAACAGGCCCATGTGAAGAGTTAGAGACATTTGAGTCCAACATGGGCAACGTAGAAGTTGAAAATCCACTAGATGAAGTTGGAAGCCCATTAGTAGCATTTAGTGACCCATTAGTAACATTTAAAGGCCCATTATCAGTATTTGGTAAACCAGTAGCAGATGAAAGTGGGAATTGATCTGGTGAAATAGATGGCAAGGAAGAGCCATTAATCATGAGAAGTGGGTAACTCAGTGAGTCAACTGGGGAAGAAACCATTGAAGAATTGCTTTGTTTAAAAGGAAAATTCTGCTCATCAAAGAGAACATGTCGTGAAATAATGACCCGGCCAGTAGTGATATCCAAGCATTTGTATCCATGATGTCGAGGACTATATCCCGTGAAAACACAAGGACAAGAACCATAGTCCAATTTATGAGATTTAAAAGGCCTTAATAATGGGTAGCATCGGCAGCCAAAGACCCTCAAAAATTGATAATCAGGGTCCTTATTGTAGAGACATCGAAAAGGAGAAATAAAACCGAGAGCTGCCGAAGGAAGTCTATTCATGAGAAACACGACAGTGGTAAACGCATCACCCCAAAAACGCATAGGCATACCCGCTTGAGCCAACATAGCAAGTCCCACTTCTACTATTTGTCTATGGCGACGCTCAACACGCCCATTTTGCTCAGAAGTAGCTGGGCAACTCAGTCTATGTATAATCCCGTAGTCAGTCAAAAATTTGGAGAAAGGGCGATACTCTCCTCCCCAGTCTGACTGAAATTGTTTAATGGTAGAAGAGAATAAATTCTCAACCATAGCCTTACAAATTTGAAACACCCTAAGAGCATTAGACTTGGCAAACAACAAATAAATCCAAGTGAATCGAGTAAAATCATCCACAAAGCTAACATAGTAACGATGCCCATCTGTAGAAGACTCAGAAGCAGGTTCCCACAAATCAGAAAATACCAACTGCAGTGGTGCTGTAGTGTGTGTGGTGCAAGAAGCAAAAGAAAGTTTATGTGACTTGGCCAAAACACAAGAATCACAGACAGTCCGATTATTACACCTTGAATTACACAAATCAAAACAAGAGATAATGTGATTCACTGTTCTAAAATTAGCATGTCCCAGTCTGGAATGCCATATTGAAGGTGTTACTCGAGCAGCAGAGAGAGAAAACACCGAAGGTGAATCTATAGCAGAATCAGATAACTGATACAAGCCATCCTTAAGCTTTCCTTCCAGGAGGACACAACCCGAGAATCGATCCTTAACAAAGAATTGTTTGGAATGAAATTCAAAGTATACAGGATGATCATTAGTCAATTTACTCACAGACAAAAGAGGTAGAGAGACATTCGGGACATGTAACACGTCATTCAAACGAAGTGTAGAATTTGCAGAAGATATAGATGATTGACCAACATTTTTGATATACATACCTGAACCATCTCCAATAACCACTGACTCAGGACCAAGATATTCTGAAGCATTGCTAACTGAGCTAAGATCAATAGTTAAATGATGAGTAGCACCTGTATCTGCAACCCAATGTGTAGAATGACCAACAGAACCAGATGTAGATGCCAATCGAGCTTGAGGAAAACTAGAAGAACCATCGCACCCAGATGCATATTTGTGAAGTTGAAAACAATTTTTTGCAACATGACTAGGTTTTCCACAGAATTAACATTTAGGCCACGACCAAAAGAATGTCGACCATTAGAAAACCTACCAAAAGAATTTCGACCACTGGAGTATCTACCCCCTTGAGAAAACTGATTGGGATGAAATGGCACAGTGGAAGAAGCAACTTGAGCAGAGGCGTTAGAAATTTCTTGAAGAATATTAGTCTGCCTTATCTCTTCGCAGATCAGAGAACTTAATTGGAACGTCTCTTGTAGCAATAGAAGTTACAATTCCTTGATAATCAGTCCCCAAACCACCGAGAGAAAACAAGACAAGATCAGCATAAAAAATAGGCGACGATGCAAGAGACAGGGCATCAGACAACTATTTGATCTTGAGTAGATACGCTTGCATAGAATCAGCCCCTTTCTTGATGTTGTGAAGCTGCAATCAAAGTTGCATACTCAAGTCTGAGATGTAGATGCATATGTAGAAGCAAGAGATTCCCAAACTTCCTTCGATGTAGATAAACCTGTAACTTCTAAATGCACTAATTCTGTCAAAGATGAATAAATCCAGCTTAAGAGAAGCTTATCACGTTTTTGCCAAGCCAAAAACTCAGGATTAGGAACCGAATCAGGTTCAAGAAACGGTGTTGGACAGGATATCGAACCATCTACAAAGCCTAACAGATCTGTGTTGAGCAACAACGGCATAAATTGAGAACGCCAAACGATGTAGTTATGCGACAAGAGTTTCATCGAGAGGTAGTGAGGAACATGAGAAAAACTTAGAGACGATGATGCATCAGTAGCCAGAGAAGAAAAAGAATTCGAAGATGTCATTAACAAGAAACAAGGAGAGAAAGAAGAGAAAGCATCTTTTGAGAGAAAAACAAGAAAATGCAAGGTCAAGAGTCAAAAGAAGCTTCAAGAAGACTTGAGAGGCAAGAAAATCGTGAAAAGCAAGAATTGAGTAAGGACAAAAATGCTAGAAAACCGTGAAAAACAAGAATTGAGTAAGGACAAAAAATGCTAGATTGGATCTCAACATGCTCTGATACCATATAGAAGAAGGAAATGATGTAAATGATCATATGTCTTATTTGAGACCATAGACTTCTTTATATAGAAGAATTGAAATTACATCATATATGACAACACTAACCATAGACCTTAACCACAGTCCCTAATACCGTCAAATTCAGTGATTCATCAAGATCAGATATCCCAGATTTTCCTTTTCATAATCCTATATTTCTAGCAGTGCAAATTTACATTTTTTTTATTTCTTTTTCTAAAAAGAAACTCATATCTTTAGAAGATACAGAATCATATCATATATTGAATGATACTCTTCATAGTTTGACTTTGAAAAAGAATTTAGGTGTGGACATTATGCTCATTTTATCCCATTTGAGGGTAATATACGATCATATTAAAATTTTAATGATCCTTATAGGTATGATTAGTAACAATGTTAAGTGGGGATTTTTGTAAGGTTTTAAGTTTTGGGGTGTGTGCCCTATCTCTAGGAAAAATGGAAAGGGTTCATCTAAAAAATTCTAAAAATAATTATAAGATTTTTCAGTTCTTACCTAGTATTCTTCTCCATGCTTAAGCAATTAATCATTCTCATTAAAATTAATTAGTCTAATAAACAGGTATCTCCATAAATGATACACAAAATGATGTTGCTTTGTGTTTACTGACAAGTCAAAAGCATTAATTTTAAGAGGGTAAAGAAGACATTTCATCTAAAACCAATACACGCTTGGCCTAGAACAGGAAAACCTTGATCGGCCCCTTGTGGGTTGATAAACTGAAACCAGGTTCAATAGGTTGACCCAACTAGTGCACCATATTTCACCAGATGGGAGGAACCAAGCCTTGATAGGTCCACGTGGGTCCCACTGAAGTTCTACCCTGATTATCCACTGGAGGTCAAGACCCAGAGAGTTGTCCCAGAATCAACCACTTGTAGCAAAGTTCAAAACTGATAATTCTCAAGACCCTGGACATGGGTAGTTCTTTCCTCTTTTTTCTCCTCTAGGGTACAAATTTGCATCTCACTACACTTCAAACTCCCTCTCCTCTCACGTCTTATATAATGAAGATCCATTAAAAGGAAAAGAAAGGCAAAAAGAGAAACGAACACAAGAAGAAGAAGGATTTTTGTAACATGTGTATACAAAATAAATCAACGACTCAAATAGATTTAACTTTTAAGATTCTTTCTTATTTGCAATTAAGTACCCTTTATTAAAACTAAATTTGCAAAACAAGTCCAGAATTTGGGCGAAAGCAGAGGATGAGACTACCACCTTTCTAGTTCGTCACAAATGAAACTCGAGAGCCCAAATTTTCAATTTCATTAAAACTCAAAAAATATATAGGTTCTACAACAGATTTTTCAGGTTTTCAATATATACCTGATTGCAAACTCGAATGTAGTTTTTAATATTTTTCTTAATTTGCAATCAGGTACTTTTAATTTAAACTAAATTTACACATGCGTGAAATCGGAAAACATAAACCATAACCCTCTCTTCTGTCTCCGGTAATCAATCCATCTTCTTTGTTGGCTTAACCGCTATTCAAACGTTTTGCTTTCCTTGACTTCACGACTGATCTCTTTCTGACATGCTATTGTGTTCTACGCTCTCGATCGATGCCTCTCATTTGTTTTTGCGTCTCTTATTTTCTTGTGTTTATCAAATTTGTATTTGGGTTCTCAAGCTTAAAACCAGAGCTTTCTTCCTATTTTTATTCTTCATCTGGCCGTCAGCCATTTTGTCAAATCTTGTTCTCTTTCGTAGTATTTATTTTTAAGTAAGAAACAAAACAAATTCAGAAATCGTAGATGGTTCCTTGTTTATTATTGTTGGGTATTTCTAATGAAAACTTGAAAAATCTGTTGGAGAACCTTTCTATTTTTTGAGCTTTAATGAAATTGAAAGTTTGGGCTCTCGAGTTGCATTTGTGAAAGGAGGATGACGATCCAAAATGTTTAAGTCTGATGACATGAAAGCACAATGTTGTTTTCTGATTTCGCCCAAATTTTGTATTTGTTTTGCAAATTTAGTTTTAATAAAGGGTACTTAATTGCAAATATGGAAGAATCTTAAAAGTTAAATCTGTTTGAATTGTGGATTTATTTTCGATATACCTGTCGCAACCTGCTGCTTGCGCGGATGATATCCGCGCAGGCGCCAACAAAAATCCAAAGAAGAAAAAGGAAATGAAAGAAATGAACTACAGAAGAAACTGAAGCCTCTAGAGGAGGATTGGTATATTAGTTGACTTCAATATCTCAAACAGATCCATGAATTTGATAAAAGATTTCCTTCTATTTTGCTACAACTTACAACTTAGTTTTGGATAAATATATCAATTAAAGCAATGCAGAAATAGGACAAACAAAAACTTTATACAATATTATATACAAAGGTTTGATATGCTCAATCATGTACCAAGTGCCAATACACAACTTATTTTTTGGGTATCTCATGTAGTAAGCATTTTCCCCCTTTTTTCAAGGGTAAATATCACTTATCTCATGTAGTAAGCATTTTCCTTCTTTTTTTTTTATAGGGTAAGTATCACTTATCTCCCTTTTTAGTTGACCAAATGACACTTGGACCCCTTCTTAGTTGGATAATATCACTAATCTTTATTGTTACTAAGCAAATGTATCAAACACCACATTATGTTAATGTTTTTCAATTAAATTCTACTTTTACTATTAAATATTTTTTCAAAACTACAAACTACTTTTAAATGAAAAGATGGTCTAATAAAAACCTCAAATTACCCTCAATTGCTCTAGTAGTTAACGCTCTAAATTATCTTTAATTAATATTACTGCTAAAACTCCACAATACCCTCAATTACCTTAGTAGTCAAAACCCTAAGTTACACTTGATCACATGACATCTTTTAATATTTCAAATATTCAAAATAACTTTGAACCTTAATATTAATTTAATTTTTAGTGTAATTATGTTTTTTTTTAACTTTAATAAATACTAGGTAAAAACTTACCAATCACACCCCAAATTGAAGTCCAGAGCTAATATTCCATCCATGACACGACAATGAGAACAACGTGATAATCTTACGGAGCTCACTTTTTTGTGTTTTTTTTTTTGGTAATATAACTCATCTTAATGATGTCAAATAGACGCTTTACATTAATGCTTGAGTTTTAAAAAAAATATAAAAATGATCATTGTACACTAACATCTAACCGTCACTTAACACAAGTAAAGGAGACAATAGTAATTTCTGAAGTACAAGGTTCAAATAGACGCTTTCCTATTGTCTGTCATAGTAGTTAAAGTTTGGTGATATTTGCTTAAATATGATATCATCTATGTAATGATAGTATATGCACACAAGTGGGAGTGAATAATAATTTAAGGAATTTCATTCACCCAAAGGTAATGAGATTTTTAAGGACTATTGTTGCACTCAATTTTAATGTGGGTTAATATATTAAAAAAAATTGTTTTGTGCCAAAAAAATGCTTCGGTAAATTGTTTTGTTATAGAAAATTTTATAGAATATAGCGGAAACAATTTACATTGGATGTGCATAATTGTTTTGTTATTTGAAAGGATCTCACTTTATATATCTGCAAATAGGATTACATAATGTTATAATAGAATTATATGGAACCCACCAAAGTGATAAAATATAATTTTTATCATGATATTTTGTTATCTAATATATTTAATTATTGCAGAAGATTGATGGTGTTCACCCAAAGATCTTATCATCAAAGTATGATAATGCACATGTTTTTAAAAGAATAAGATTAAATTTGAAGTATCATTAACCCAAAGGTGTTGGTACTTTCAAAGTCATATATCCCGCGGTAATTGCAAATTTTAAGGGGACTAGTGCATTCTCAACCGAAAGGTTGAAATGTAGTAACAGTCGACAACCATTACTAGCATGATGGTAATTTTTCTTCTTTAGCATGTATATTTTTTGTCACCGTTATTAAATGCATGTCTAAGATTGATATTTTGATAATTTATATATGTCATTTACAGTATAATCAATATGTCTTCCATTTTCTAAGGCACTTTCAGTGAGAGTTTCTAAGAATCATGTCTCCAATATGGATGTCTTAGAATCTTTTGATATTTTCATGTAGTGGGAGTTATTGTTTGTTTTTATTCACCATTATTTGATTTCATTATGAAATTTATTCATTAATAAGATGTTTTTTCCCGTTTTCATCTTGTGTTAATGATTAAGGTAAATAATATAGATTTATATTTGCTACATTTGATGTTCTAATGACAATAGTGGTATTTAGCCAATGTTTTTATTTATGGAGGTATTTAGCCAATGTTCAGATTTATGTTTAGATTTATGGAGATATTTATCCTAAATCCTGGTCAGGTTTTGATTTATGGCGGTATTTAACCAGTGTTTTGATTTATGGCGATATTTAGCATAAATCCGAATTAACAATTTTGCCACAGACGGTTATGCCAATAGGCGGTTTTGCTAATGGGCAATTTTGCCAATGGACGGTTTTGCCAATGGGCGGTTTTGCCACAGACGGTTATGCCAATGGGCGGTTTTTGTGAAGTCAGATATTAATGTTTTATCGATCAATGACAGTTTATTAAATTATAATATTTGAGTATTCTACCTATGAGGTAATTCAAGGTAGGTTGATCATTGATCAGGAAAAGACCCACAAGAGATAATGCTTTTGTGATCGCATAAGGTTTGCATTCTTTACTTATTGTATGCACCACAAAGATTCATATCAACAAGTTGTTAATTACTGTAATGACAGATAGTTGTGTTCCATATATTGAGGAGCATCTTCTGCTATTGTTCACATTAATTGTTTGTTGGTTGAATCAGGTTTTCTGAGTGATGAAGGATTATGGGAGTTATGGTCAAATACTTAAATAAAGGTACTCATGTTAGTGTAGCCCAAGAGGGAGATTGTTGGGTTTGTGGGCTTAACTAACACTAGTCATTTATTTGGGCCTATATTCATTCAAGGGTATTACTGACCTTTACTATTGTGGGAGTGGTTATATTATAAATAGCTTCTTGGGTCCCCGTAGCCGTCACGCGTAATATTTGGATTTGAGATTGTTTCCCCAAACTCTCAAACGAAAGGATTCTAAATAGTGAAAGACTTCGGAAGATTCAAGGGATTAAAGAAGACAGATCTACAACAAGAACATTAGAGGTATTTATTCATCTATGCTTCTGTGATTATATTCATATCTAATGCTTTAATTATTATAGGAATACTATAGATCCTAGTGGATCCAACAAAGAGTTGATGGAATTGTTGTAGAGCGAGATGTAAGAGAGGTTATGGAGTGATAAAGAATGGTAGGAAAAGGTCCGGCGATATTGGTGCTAGAGAGGTTGGCGGAGTTGATGGAACCGATGATGGAGTCGCATTTAATGCCTTTCCATACATGGAGTGTTGTCTCTCTTGTTCCAGTTGGGGAATGCTCCATCTAGGTCATCAAAACATTAGTGAAGAGGGAATCGACATTTTCATGCACTCAAAGAAGCTGGAGAACCAACGGGGGTTGGTCCAAGTGGTAAGCAGCTTGGTCCGCTTAAGCAAGGTTATGGTATCGAAACCTTGTGGATGCAAAAAATCCCCGTTGGTAGACTCACCCACCACAGCCAGGTGTGCGACCCGGGTCGAACACCGGATTAGTCAGGGCAAAGTAGGGGTGTCAAAACCTAACCCGAACCGTTAAAACCGAACCGAACCGGCCTGCTATAGCCCGAATAGGCCCGAACTGAAGCTTAATGGGCTGTGTTTGGGCTGAACAACCTCAGCCCGCAATGGTTCTAGCTGAACAACCTCAACCCGCAATGGTTCGGGTTGAACAACCTCAGCCCGCAATGGTTCAGGCTGGGCCGGGCCAGCCCGTGTGTGGCCTGCTAGCCCGAACCGTTTGGCCCGAAACCAGCCCGAACCCGAACCAGCCCGTTAAACCCGTTATAAAGAAATAAAATAACTTAAATTTTAATGTAAAAGACAAGAAAACCCCCAAATATCAATTTGTTTTCCTTAATTGTTTTGCTTTGGAATATGCAAACAACAAGCTTGTCAAAGCCTTCGCCATTTAGAAGATGGGCTTAGTAAATATTTAGCAAGTGTATTATCATTTGAAAATCTTTTAATGCTTTATTTTGATCCATTTTTACAAATGTCAAGAAGGGGGAGGAAAATAAGCAGAGACAACCCACTAAAATTCATCAATGCCAACTTTCTTTTGTATATTAGTTCTATAAGTTTCATTTCTTTGTAAAAAAAAAAGTTTTTGGTTTTGAACACCCAACACAAAAGACTTGAGATAACTTAATATTTAAATGTGTTCACATACTATTGATAAATTTCACATATCAACAAGGTACTTAAAACACACCGTTAGTAAACCCGAACCCAAACCGTTAGTAAACCAATTCTAAATCGTTAGCCCAAACCGTTAGTTAGCCCAAACCCAAACCGCACCGGCCCGAAACCGGCCCAACCCGAACCGTTGACACCCCTAGGGCAAAGCCTTGAAAATCGGGGTTAGCAAACCCAAAAAAAAAGAAGAGAAGCTGGAGAGCAGAGAGAGGCATGGTGTCAATGGTGTCAATGCTGTCAATGTATGTTTAGCAGTTAATTCTCCATAAATGTCAATGTCTGTTCAATAACAATAAGATCGAACGACGTGGAGATCTAATCACCAAAACAGATCTCTTCCATTCAATCCTTATTCTCTATATATATTCGCATTAACAAACCGCAAAATCACAATTCTATCTTTCATTACTCTTCTTCCTTTCTGACTAATGGGTTTCGTCTTCTCTCCTTTCTTCTTTAAGTTGTTTGTTCTTCTCATACTTAGTTTTTCTTCACACATACGCAGAGGAGAAGCACGACGGCTTCCCTTTGCCTGTGATCCAAGGAATGCAAACACGAGTGGCTTACCCTTCTGTGTTGTGTCACTACCCATACCAAACAGGGTGGGAGACCTCATCGGACGGCTCACATTGCAGGAGAAAATTCGTCTGCTCGTTGACAATGCTATTGCAGTGCCGAGGCTAGGAATCAGTGGTTACGAGTGGTGGTCGGAGGCGCTTCACGGGATCTCCAACACAGGTTTCGGTGTTAAATTTGGTGGCAAATTCCCTGGAGCCACTAGCTTCCCTCAGGTCATCACCACCGCTTCTTCCTTCAATTCTTCCTTATGGGAACTAATCGGACGGGTGAGATTCCTCGTGCTCTTTCTTCCCTTCCTTCTCTATCCAATTCGTTACTAAAGTTTGGTGCTTCTTCTCTTTCCACACATGGGGGTAGTTTCGTAAACTAAGCATTGTTTTCGGTTTCGGCTAATAATACTTATAATAAAGAATCCCTTAATTGGTGAAATACTCATAGCCCATGTTGATATCATGTTATTTTTTAATACTCTATCAACATATGAGTAAATTTTTGTCAATCTATCACTTATGGTCTATCTCTATTGGATGTGATGCAGGTGGTGTCAGATGAAGCAAGAGCTATGTACAACGGAGGGGCCGCCGGTCTCACATATTGGAGTCCGAACGTGAACATATTTAGGGACCCTAGGTGGGGTCGAGGACAAGAGACTCCTGGTGAAGATCCTACCTTAGCTTCTAGTTATGCATCTAGCTACGTTAGAGGACTCCAACAACCCCATGGAAAAGATGGGAACAAATTGAAGGTTGCAGCATGCTGCAAGCACTACACAGCCTATGACCTTGATAACTGGAATGGTGTTGATCGTTTCCACTTCAATGCAAAGGTACGTGCTTTCACCAACGATATGGTAATAAATAATCCTTCTATTTAACATTTAAAACCTTAAGGGAGGAGAAAGACCATCTTTGTTTGGTTCTACAATTCTCACGCCTAGGCATATAACGTGTCTGAATTGTTTAAAAATAAGCATCTTCTTATTCGGTGCGAAAAACGTAAAAATCTCAGTAGAGATATTTGACAAGATTTAAAAATAAGTAATTTGTAAATATAATTGACAAACTAGCCATTTGGCAGGTTAGCAAACAAGATTTGGAGGATACGTACAATGTGCCGTTGCGGGCATGTGTGGTGGATGGGAAGGTGGCGAGTGTGATGTGCTCTTACAATCAAGTTAACGGAATACCTACTTGCGCCGACACCAACCTCCTCCGCAACACCATTCGTGGTGAATGGCGCCTTAACGGGTTTGTGCTCTTTTTTCCTAGCTTACTGGGCCAATAACCAAACAAGGCCCAACGCCCATGGGTCCTCCAAATTTATCCATAGAGTAAGCAAAGCAAGCCCATTGTTATGATTTTAATTAATCTTCGTCTCATGCATGCATGCAGGTACATCGTTTCAGATTGTGATTCGGTTGGGGTTTTCTACGATACACAACATTACACTGCAACACCTGAAGATGCAGCTGCGGTCGCCATCAAAGCAGGTCTAGATTTGGACTGTGGACCTTTCCTTGCAATCCACACAGAGCAAGCTGTGAAGTTGGGGAAGCTGAGCGAGTTGGATGTTAATGCTGCCTTGGCTAACACTCTAACAGTGCAGATGAGGTTGGGCATGTACGACGGAGAGCCATCAGCACAAGAATTTGGCCACTTGGGCCCACATATTGTTTGCAACCGAGCCCATCAAGAGCTGGCCCTAGAGGCCGCTCGACAGGGCATTGTTCTCTTGAAGAACCGTGGAACATCTTTGCCACTCTCAACTCGTCGCCACCGTACGATTGCCGTAATTGGACCCAATTCTGATGTCACGGTAACGATGATAGGGAATTATGCTGGTGTACCATGTGGATACACAACTCCATTGCAGGGGATCGGGAGATATGCCAAGACCGTCGTCCATCGGGAAGGCTGTAGCAACGTGTCGTGCGCCGCCGGCGGAGACCATGAATTCAATGATGCAATAATCGCTGCTCGTCAAGCAGATGCGACCGTGCTGGTGATGGGTTTGGATCAAAGCATAGAGGCTGAATTCAGGGATAGGGATGGGCTACTCTTACCAGGACGCCAACAAGAGCTTATTTCTAGGGTGGCTTTGAATGCCAAGGGACCTGCTATACTGGTCTTGATGAGCGGTGGACCTGTAGACGTAACATTTGCTCAGAATGATCATCATGTCTCTGCTATTCTCTGGGTGGGTTACCCTGGCCAGGCAGGAGGAGCAGCCATTGCAGATGTGTTGTTTGGCACAACTAACCCAGGAGGAAAGCTACCCATGACTTGGTATCCGCAATCCTACTTGGCTAATCTGCCTATGACAGACATGGCCATGCGGGCCAATCCTGCAAGAGGTTACCCAGGTAGGACCTACAAGTTCTACAAGGGCCCAGTTGTATACCCATTTGGATATGGATTGAGTTACACCAAATTTGTTCATGCCATCGCCAATGCCCCTTCAGTAGTCTCAGTTCCGGTCAGCGGTGGACATTCTCACCGGAACACCACTCTCTCAAGAAACTTAGTAAAGATCTCACACATCAAATGTGATAGGCTCGTTGTTGGGTTCCATGTCGACGTAAAGAACAAAGGCTCCATGGATGGAACTCATACCTTACTTGTTTTCTCAACATCTTTGGCCGGAGACTGGGCACCACAAAAACATCTAGTGGCATTTGAGAAGGTATATGTTCCAGTAGGTTCTCAACAACGAGTTGGGATCAACCTACATGTTTGCAAGCATCTTAGTGTTGTGGACAAGAATGGAATTCGAAGAATTCCCATGGGTGAACATATACTTCATATTGGTGAGGTTAAGCATTCCTTCTCTCTCCAAGCTTTGCATCCTAGGGAGATCAAAACATAGTAAACAAAATCTGGAAGAAGGACGAGTATCCCCTCTGCCTTTCCCCATAATGGCAGTTGTGTCTCGTGTTTTTTTTTCCACCCAAAGGAAAACCCCAAATTAAGAAAACTTATTTGTTTATAAGCAAACATGTATATGCAAAGATGGAGAGATTCACATTTATGAAAACTAGAAAGGGGGGGGGGTCTTTTTCTCTTTTTTTTTTAGGGACAATTTATCAGAATCATCTTTTCCATTATAATGTATGGATTATCTCCTCATGGTACATTTTTGTTGTACTTGTAAATTAATATATAAAATAGAGAAAATATGATAATATTTATCAACCTGCATCATCACATACATCAAATAATATATTGTTGGATTTAAGGTAAGCATGTGGACATTATTAAAGCACATGAAGGATTCACAACCTTTTCTCGATAAATAAATAAATAGAAAAACATAAGTAAAAACAACAAATATAACCAAAAACTGACGTAAGGGAGCAGAGGTATAACTGAGATTCACTTCTTTCTAGAGATTTATGTAAGATGAAGCACAAAACTAAACAGTCATACTATAAAATTTGGAGAGAAGGCTATTGAAGTTTGTTGAGAAGGAAGACTCATAATTTGGGCAGGTTTTGTGTTTGGTAGAAAGAAGTTATCTATCTATTGAGGAGGCTTGTTGAAAAATATAGATGCCAAAAGAAAAAATCTATATAGTCTTTGTTGACCTGAAAAGAACTTATAATAGTGTCGATATATAAAAGTTCAAACTAACATGTTCTAATAAATATAGAGGCATCGACTATATGTGTCGCGTTAATGAGAGAATATGTAGAATATAACGATGTTAGTGGGAGATCTATGTGAGAAAGGTAAGGAATTTTTAATTATGACAAAATGACATCAAGAGTCAACCTTAAATAGCATCCAAGATGCGGTATTGTGTGGTACTTTCTTTAACGGTGTCATGCTTTTTTAGTTGAAATGAGAAGACGAACCAGTTCAAAGCCAGAGCTACACCAATCATTTTGGAAAGAGGTTTAAGATTGATACAATGAAGATGAAATATGAGATGTGTAATTTTTGTCGCACAATGATGGATACCAAATTGGTGAGAATTGGGATAAGGGCACCCCATGTTTGGTTTCTTGAAGACTTGGGATCAGACATAAATAAAGTGAAAAACATCAAAATGGGCATTGGTAAAGTGGAGAAATTTATCAAAAGTTAAGGTAACCAACATATTCCTTAAGTTATATAAGATTACTAAATGTGGATAATGTACGTGATAAAATCTTGGGAAATGTTATATCTAAAAGCTATACGTATTGTAGGCAAAAATATTAAGATGATTGTTCAAAAAACTGAAAAAAATGATGAAATAAAGAATGAATATATTAAGACTGCATAGGAATGATTGTGGGCCCTCAGTCACTATCATTGGTTGACAAATGGGAAGAAAAAAAAAACATAGGAATGATCATATTAATGACTTTGGAGATTATCTAGGAGATAAGAGCAGAAGATATGGATTCATGTTGGAGGCCCTATTTAAGATTTTCCTAAGTTAGAAAAAACCATCATCTGAACTATGCATAGCAGTGCACATTTATGACAAATAACTAATTGAGAAAACAAAAAATTTATAAGGCTATTTTGAACTTTTTAAATTTAAAATCAATCTTTAAATCTCAACCAGTTATTTGATATAAATGTGACTGTTTTTTCTTCTAAGTTACTAGGTTGTGCTTTAAACTCTTTTGTGTTTTTCCGTTTTTGCGCTTGATCATAAATTTTCACTTGTTTTTCGTTTTGATGTAAATTTGGTAGTCTGGTAATTATTTCCAAGACAAAACCCCAAAATGGACAACTGTTAGTTTTTGTTTCATTATCATTTACCGCTACTTTTCTTCCACCCCGTAACGGCTACAAAGCTCCCTCACTGCAACTCTCCATGCCACTCCTGCAATCGACTTGAAACTCCTTCGTTTTCACCTTTCTTCAGTTCTTAAGAGCAAGCGAGATATTAATACAGCTCGTACTGATACTCATTGCTTTTCCAGTTGACAACAAACAAGTACTCAACGAGGTAAGGATTCAAATTAGCTTATTGTTCTCATTTGTCTTCCCATGGAGATTCTAAGAAGTCGTTTCTTTTATTGTCTTTTTTTCTTTTCCTATTTCATTATACTAGTAAACACTCACGTGCAAATGCACGTAAACTTTTTGCTTTAGTTATGAATAATAAAAAGTGTAGATTTCTATCGGTTAAATTATCATCTTGTCCAAATAATTTATGTTTTTAATTACTTTTTATAAAATAAAATAAAAAAAGAAACTTTCTTAAGAAGAAAAAAATGTAGAGTTCTTCTAGATGAATTTTGATAGTTAGTGAAGGATGAGAGTTGGCAATGGAGAGACAAAGAGAAGTGGTTGGATCATCTCTACTTTAAATTGCAATGATCTAGGGAGAAATGGAGAATTTCAGTGTTTTTTGGTAGTAAGCGAAGGATGTGAGTTGACGTTAGAGAGGCATAAAGAAGTGGTTGGGTCATATTTGCTTAGAGTTGTAATGAGATATGAACACTAGAGTATAATATTATGGAGCTATGTTTCTACAAGTTTCTTGGGGTGAATAAATTTAAAAGTTTAACCCAAATTAAAAATTAAAAAGAACTTTAGGTAGTGTATGTAACTGTCAGCATGGAAGTTATGTTGTCAAAGAGTTGAACAATGAACATAGATGGCGAGTGCCTGATCGAATTGATTGGGTCATGTAGAAAAAAAGTTCAAGTCTATAGTCGGTTTGTTATGATGCCTTAGTTGCATATATCATTGCACTTCCACTTGATACCTATCGTAATGATAAACGGCTCGTTTCGCCGTGACCTTTTCTTGGATTCTCAAAACTTCTATTGCTCCATCCCGTAGGGGCAGAGAACCCGTCGCCGTCTTGGCTGTGCTACCGAAGGCTCTAGGGAAGTTGGAATATAAAAGCATGTACTCCAGTTTCATCGCAAATCTCACTTGACAATTGTATCATTTGTTTTTGTTTAAATGTAATATATTTTATACTAATTTTTCTGTCATTTTATTTTATTTTTTATAAATTCTTGGTACCCTTTATATTTTTTTCTTTTTTCTGGTTTGCCAACCCCGATTTTTATAAACCGGTGTTCGACCCGCGTCGCACACCATAAAATCAAATCAAGAGATAAATATTTTTTAGAAAGGAGAGTAAAAGATACATTTTCTTTTCAATCCCAAACAACCATAACTTTAAACCACTAATAAAAACATCTAATCAAATAAGAAACAGAAAATAAAATAAAAGATATTTATTTTTTCTTTCATTTTTTTTCAATTTAAACAAATTTTCTTGTAAACAACAACTAGAAGCCTTATTTTCTCTTTTATTTTTATTTTAAATGTATAAATCAAAGCCTACATCAAACTAAGAAATAAATTTTTTTTTATAGTTGTTTTTATCAATTTTTAAAGCATCCGGTCGTTGTAGTATAGTGGTAAGTATTCCCGCCTGTCACGCGGGTGACCCGGGTTCGATCCCCGGCAACGGCGTTTTTAGAGCTCTGTACTTATATTATTTTTCCTTTTATCAAGACTAGGAAAATAACACGTGCTCATTGCCTTATTTTTTTGGGTTGTAATGTTTGTATACCATCTTAAGCTCACTGCCTTCTAATTTGCATTGTTGGAGTGTACGTGGTTTGTTGCAGTTTGCACATTATACGATTGAGGTGATGTTGCAATGGTTGTATTAAATGTAATGTCACATTACTGTGATGTGGTCTCCTTCTCCATAGATGTATTTGAAATCCCAATTTTCTGTTCTTTTATTTGAATTCAATTAGTTTGTCTCTTCCGTAGTGGGCCAATTTACTTTCTGACATTAATCAAACGTACCTATTCAATGGTCTCAACATTTCAATGGAGTTAAGATGGTATTCAACATAATACTTTTCTTTTTGTTCCTTTTTTGGGTTGGAATGACCAAACATCTTGTTTTCAGTTTTATTGAGAATATGTAATTCATTATATGTTCGGATGGCTAGTTGTGTAGCTCATCCCATTGTGCAATGGCCTGGTTTGATAGATATAGAAGGATAGAAAGCAATTTAGCATTTTGGGTCGAACAAAGTTACAAACATAATCAAGTAAGACATGCCAGTTGACTTGGCCTTTTCACATTTATTCGTGTTTGATAGAGAAATATAGACTACAATTTCCTACTGACAAGGGTTGTACAATTGTAAGATCCATTTAATACGTGTCTTAGTCTTGGTTTTGAACCATTTTAAGATCATGAATAATTAATTTGCAGGAACACAAGTTTGAAGGTTGTACGAACGAAGGAAACTACTTGCAATAAGAAACAAATTCTAATTCATGCCTAAGAAGTATTTATCATGATCAAACGTATATAAACAATAAAAAAAATGTTATTTCAACATACCTAATAATGCACAAAATAAATGCCTTTCTTTCTTTTGTCTGTAAGAGTTTCTTTTTTACCCCCACAAAATTCTAATTTCCTTCCATTTTTTGATTTCATGTAAACAATATCTTTTGCTTCAGTAGTTTTATTTATAGATATGTTCATGAAGAGACTCAACTCTTACATTAATCGGAGATTTAGATTTTTTTTTTGGGTACAACGGGGCTTCTTCTTTTTATTTTGGCTATTTCTCTTTTAAACATATCAATATAATTGTAAGTATTTATTTCTTCTCTCACTTAATTTATGAAGTTGACTATTTTCATTTTTAATTAATGGACTTCAAATTTTTTCTTTTTTCCTTTTCTTCTTTCTTCACTCTTCTTCACTCATTTGAGTATTTTCTCTCTTTTTATTTCTTCTTTTACTTCTACATCTTGTTCTTCCCTGACTTTTCTTGTTCATGGCTAGATTTACTAAAATCTCCATTGATGTTTTCAAGGCTTTTCTTCACCAACTCCATGAATTCTTCTCAAAGTTTAAACTCATTTAAAAAAACACAATGCAGCTAGACAAATGATGAACTCAACAGTAACAGATTTAATCTACAGGAATGAGTTGTTATTTTTCATAAACTCACTGCTACTAATTCTCACGCCAATCCTTCTGCCTTGTTTTCATAAATACAAATAGGAAGGGTTTTATAATTCTCACGCCAATCCTGCTGCCTTGTTTCCATAAATACAAATAGGAAGGGATTTAAAAAAAAGGTAAAAACACTGAACTCCTAAATGCTTGTCTATCAAAAAAAATTATATATACCCTCAAAATAATTTCTACCGATTCTGGGCAAGAATCACTTTTTTTCTTTTTAATCATTTATATGGAAACTTTGATGGGGGATGACGTCCAACACCAACGCAAGGGAGAGGGACGAGAAGTAGGATTTTGATCAACGGCTTTAAGAGAATAAGAAGAATGGGAAGGCGTGGTAGATCATTCGGTGGCCATTGTTTGAGACGGTGCTGAACAATCATGTCTAGCACCATTGCGTCTCTCACCCTCTTAACCTTCACGTCTCGAGAGGCGCTGGCAAGACTACTGTAATCGTTCGCCGTAGTCTCTCCTCTTCACCCGTCCATTCCATCTCTCCATTTTTGAATCCTAGACTTCTTATTTGATTATTTCTGGCATTATTTTAGTTCTTCTCAACTGCTTGAACAAATGCCTCCATGCCACTGACAACGTCGGATTTGGTCCCTCGGCGAAGATCATCATCGTATCTACAGTAATCACAACATTCTGCGAAACTAGAGTGATAGCTCTAAGGACAAGGTTCCTACATTGGTTTTGTGGTCCAGGGCGCTATGTGCCGGATCTATTCGATCTAAAACCAGAGATATTAATGCGGTATTTGAGTTGAATGAGAAGAGTAAGACGTTGTTGCTCGGAGAGAGTTGGACTTCGGAGATGCTCTGTTGTCGCTTCGACTTGCGAATGAAGCCTTCAAAATTCTTCAAAGTTGTAGAGGTAAAGCAGTTGCCCACTTATGACCTGTTTGAAGAAGGTGTCTGCAATCTTCAAAGCCCTGCTTCTCTCTGTTCAAATCCATTTCAGTTCTCTATTGAGGGTGCCGTTTGGGCTTTAGGTTGTTTGCTTAAGGACTCGACTATTTGTAGGCAGCAGGTGGTTAGGATTGAAGTTTGAACATTCTGGGCCTTTGGGTGTCTAGTCTACGAGGGGTTGCTAGCTCCTGAGTTTTTTGAATGGGTATATCTCCTGCCGTTTCGTGCAGCTGCTGCTTAGGATTTTGTGTCGTTGTGTTTGTGATGTGAGATATTAGTTCGTGAGATTTAAGATGTTCTGGTTTATTAGTTTATAAGAATTCTTTAGTTCGTGACATTTTAGATATGAGACTTAAGGAGGTGTCTGAATAGCAATCGACACAACTTTTGCAGTAAAAGGCATCCACATTGGCTTGTTTTTAAGGGGTGCGGTCGTTTGATTCTAGGTTTTTTGAGAAAGTTCATGTCTATTTAGGAGGGGTATTTTGGTCTAAGAAAATATGTGCCACAAGTGTTGGAGGTTTTCCTTTTAGTATGATAGTATGATAGTATGATATGATATGATATGATATGATATGATATGATAGTGCAAATTCACATGTGCAATGCACGTGGGTTTTTTGTTTATGTTCTATTTAGATGGAAGATTACGAAGTATAGCTTTTTAATGGTAATTCATGATTTGACTTAAATAATTTTAAATTCAGTTATATTTTCATTTCATTTTTCTAATAATAATTCTTGTTTCCAAGCCAAATATGGGAGATTTTATATAAAGATAGTTTTGATTTAATTAAAATGAGTTTGTTTACTTATTCATAATATTTTTTTTTGGGATCTCATTTGTCAAATGGATTCAATGAGAGTTATAGTTAGTTTAAAAATGGGAGTTTTTGGATGAATTTTGATAGTTAGTGAAGGATGAGAGTTGGCCATGGAGAGACAAAGAGAAGTGGTCTGATCATCTCTGTTTTAAATTGCAATGAGCTAGAGAATTTTAGTGTTTTTGGTAGTAAGCGAAGGATGTGAGTTGACGTTAGAGAGGCATAGAGAAGTGGTTGGGTCATACTTGCTTAGAGTTGTAATGAGATATGATGAAACGCTAGAGTATAATATTATGGAGCTATGTTTCTTCAAGTTTCTTGGGGTGAATAAATTTAAAAGTTTAACCCAAATTAAAAATTTAAAAAAACTTTGGTTAAATGAATCTAGAAATTTCAAATCTTTGGATTCACGAATCTGAGATTTATACCTGTTTGGTTGTAAAAATCTCTGGATTCATGAAATCTAGAGATTCACCTTTTTACACTACAAATGTGAATCTGTAGATTTATGGGTATGGGGTGAAATCCAGAGATTTCATTGCTACTATAAAACCGCAAAATATTTGCACATTCATAAAAATCACGTCGACCAAATAGTTTTTTAAGATGAATCCACAGATTTTATTCCACAACCAAACAGTTAATTTTATGAATTATGACTCTATAGATTTGAAATCTCTAAATATTTGAAATTTCCAGACTCATGTAACCAAACAGGCCCTTAAGTAGTGTATATAACTAGCAGCATCTTAGCATTTAGAATAGAAGTTCATCTTCTTGAGGACCTTATTTTGTGGTTAAACCCTTCTTTTTTGTTTGTGACCATTGAGTCTCCAGTTTCAACTGTATACAACTCAAACCACTTGGATCAACGATTATATATCACAATCATCCTCCTATTTTGTGTCTAAACAGTCAACAGTTTTTTGTCACCATACACTTTCTAAACCTCAGGTTATGCTTCAATGAGGTTCATGAAGTGTCATGTTCTCCTTCATAAGTAAGTCACCACTTTCTTTGGTTTCCTCACGTTAGCTTTGCGTTCTAAAATAAATATTTGAAGATTTGCATTGTTATACCTCCAACTAAGAGATATCAGCTTACACAACTATTAAGCTCTTGACCTCCAAGGGTTATGAGTGTTGATAATTGTGCCACCCCAAAAGTAATACTAATAAACCCAAATTGTTAATAGAAACTTGAGATCTCACCATTCATGAGAATCAAGAATAGAAGTTGTTCCATAGAAACATTAATAATTAATAAAATGAACCATGGCTTTATTGATTTTCATCTTCCTTTGAGATGCCCAAGCCAACGCATGAGATTACTGTTACTGCACTTGAACAACTGTCATATTATTATTAAGCTGCTGCCTTAGTTGGGTCCATCCCTATCACGCACTTGTATCAAGACCATTACCAATGCAAAGAATCAGAGAAAACAAACAATAGAAACTCCTAAAACTCACCGTAGCTAGCGTGGCTTTTTCAGTTTAATATTACTAAAACTTTCATAAGAATCTTGTTAGAAAAGTATTTCAAACGGGAAAAATAACTATAATTCCACCATCAGGATTTCCAGCATTAAACTTTCATTTCAGAAGGAACAAATTCTTATATGGTTATTATTGGCCTATTCCACATCCATTAAAGCATCATCCTGTATGGGACCTCACTATCACAGTTGGAACAAAACAAACACCTCTTGCATGATTACAATTCATCCAAATTTAGAGATTGGACAGTGAAGCTAAACAAATTAAAGAAATAATAGTTATACAAACCCTCAGTCGGCAGCCATTTGCCACTCCTAGCGACTTGACCGCTGACAAGTATGAGAAGAATGATACAGAGAGTTCATAGTGTGCAAGAAAGCAGCACATTACATACTATGATTTCTCAAGAATTGCTGCCACACTGTTCAGTTCTTGCACCACCATTTCCATGTTGTGTTTATAGTTAGGCATGTCATGTGTGCACCAATTCTCTTCTCAGCCCATAGGTTTTGGTGAAATACAATAGATTTCATGGGTTGTTTAAACCCTATAAATACTTGGTATCTGCTAGGAGAAGATGACACATATCAGTTTCAGCAATTTTCACAACATATGGAATTTTTCAGCAGCATTTGTCACAGCGTATGAAAGGGATCCATCACCCAACATCAGTCATTATAGATTTTACTTTAGCTGAGAACAGGGGTGAAGGGAGAGGAGTGAACACACTTAATTTTGAACTTTACCACTGCATGTTTATTCAATGCAACTCAAATGAGTTCAGTATATTTGGAGAAAGGAAAGAGGGGGAGCTGAGAACTTGAAATGCAGCAAATTCATAGAATCACGTTTGGCCAATCACACAAGCTCTTCTTATCTCACAAATTAATGTTGTGGCAAAGATAAAAAGAGAGCTTTACTTTTGCTTTCCCTTTATGGAAATTAAACTCTATTTAGCAAGCAAGAAAAGCATAAGAATGCTCTTAAATTCTATTTTCTAATTAGTACATGCCTAAGTGTATTTGCTGTCAGAGATAATCAAGATATGGAAACAAAGACATAGTAAGCAGGTTTTGATAGAATAACAGATTTATCCTTACAAACATAACACAAACCCGAGAAGTTGCATTATCTCACCATTATATACAAGTAATTCAACCATAATCTAATAACATAACAAGCAGTTCTGTGAGGCCAGAGGCTAGGTTTCAAATGAAGATAGGGAGGCACAAAAAAAAAAAAAGGGGGGGGGGCTTTTAAGGGAGGGAGGTTATATAATTTTTTTTTTTTTTTTTTTAGAGATTTTTTTTAAATTTATTTTGATTTTGTGTTTGGTTGTTGTTTGTTTAAAAAAAAAAAAAAAAAAAAATATGGATTAATTAAAAAAAAAAAAAAAAGGGGGGGGGGGGGGGGGGGGGGTGTGTTTTTTTTAAAATTTTTTGTGGGTTTTGAACGGGTATTTGTTGGAATTTTAAATTTATGTTTAAATTATAAGATTCAAAATATTTTTTGTGTTTTACAATGAAGGGTTAGAGGTAATGTTATTCCCTGTTAGATACCTAAATAGCCAATGGGTAGTCTATAAAAAGTCTTGTTTGAATGGCTAACAAACAAGACTTAAGGGAAAAGGCATGATCTGGGAGGTATCTTTTAGAGATACCCTTTATAGGTGTCTCTTCCTCTTCTATATAAAGAGAGGAGTTGATCCCTAGGAACTCTAACAGTTTTAACGCCAACATTAGTCTCTTGGTTTTCTATCAAGGTGTGAGTGTTTTTTAACGAGTTTGTGAGTATTACCTTCGGACGTTCTTTGCAAGTAGATTCCATTGGAGTGCATGCCATTGGAACTAAGGAGTTGTTGTATCTTGGAGGTGAGGTCGCCATGGTCAAACCCAGTCTGCACTATAGGGGGCGTTCAAATACCTTAAGGAAAAGTACTGATATGTACGCCTCAACTCACGATGTTCGAGTTCTTCTTATTGTTATTGTATTGTATTCTCGATGACATACAGATGCATAGTGATATTACTGATTTCTTCTTCAACTTCAACAAAGACAAGGATATCAGATAAGTTCTATTTCATGTATTCTATAGTCTTATACTTGCTGCCCATATAATGATTTCCAACAGCTTAAGGTATTTGATTATAGTATAAGACTGACGAACGAATTGAAGCATATCGTCTGTGTGTTGGACTCAATTATTTCTTGAATTTTATGTTATTATTTGAGATGATCCAATGATTTCTTCGGATAGTTTGTTTAAGAACTTTGTTGAATCGTAGATTGTTTAGGAGTTTCTAGTTTAGGTCTTCCCAAATTCTGCATATCATGATTGGTTTCAACAGACTGGTTTATCGAGTATAAGAATAATCGGTGTTTTGCAAATCATGGGAATTTCAAAGAATTGCATCTTGACAAACAATATTTTATTCTTCAAAAACCAAGAGAAATCAACGCCCAAGATACTGTTGATTACTTCATGACGTTACCGTTTCTATTGCTGATAACGTTGTATTCATTTCCCACACCGGGTTTGAAGTAAAAGGTAACAGAAAATGGTATAGAGTCGTTGAACTTCAACTGTTTTGGGGTTTGTAGCAAGTCTTTTGGGGTGGATGTAATGCTTGGCGAAAAGGTTTCTTTGGGACTATCAATTAATGATTGCGATCAAGTGATCAGTAGAGGTTTTGAATTTTTCTAGTTGATTGATGAACATAGGGAAGGTGCCATGTTTATGCTGCTACTTACTTTCTTCTGATATGGGTTTTTTAAGTCGCCCAGATGCAACAGGTAGAACGGATTTTGCTTGGGAGCAGTGTCTATGTGGCACTGCTCCCAGCAGCTGACGCTCAAGATTGAAAGTTAAGTGCTAGATTAAATATCAACCATAGATTTAAGGCACATGCAAGAAAAAAAAATATTAAATGGGAACAATGCCGGTTTTTTAGCCTCTAACTCGAACCACATTCGGTTCATTTGAAACCATGCGAACCAAGCTACTCTGAAATCTTCTTTTCATACCCCTCTTCTTTGGCTTGAAATCTCTGACAAGTTCTTCACCTCAGTGTTGGCTTCTAAAAAAACAGAGTCGCCGGAAAAATTTCAAACCACAACCGTTTGATTGCACTCAAGAGATCTCGTTTTTTTGAGGCATTCCGTCGAACAATTGTTTTGCGGTATCCATCAACCCACATCTCGCATAGCCGGTGATCATGGCGTTCCATGAGTAAACGCCAGGGAAGAATCCCAGTCCCTCCATGATCGAATCGAAACAAGAAAAAGAAGACGCCAGGGAAGACTCCCAGTCCCTCCATGATCAAATCGAAACAAGAAAAAGAAGAAAAAGAGGAGCGGTGATCATTGCGTTCCATGAGTAAATGCCAGGGAAGAATCTCAGTCCCTCCATGATCGAATCGATGCCAAGAAAAAGAAGAAAAAGAGGAGCAGATAGAAGAATCCGATTACAACTCTCGCACATACCCCCATACATGCTTCTTGAAGATGTTTTGAAGACGGATCTCAGAAGATATATATCTATATTATATATTAACATCTCATTGGTTTTGGATTTGTTACGGCTTCGAGTCTCTCGTTTTTGAGCAACTGATTCGAAGGTTTCGTCTTCGTAGGGTTCCAATGTTTCTATCTGGCATTTTATCAAACAAGCTCTTCGCGGTCTCTATATCCCCAATTTTGAAGTACCCATCAATCATCGCGTTCCAGCACCCTCATCAAGCATCAGGCGAGCCTTAAGAACACAGTCGAAGGATTCATACATCACAATCCCAGATTCATACATTTCTTTTTATATAATGCATTTTCCTTCAAGATCCATACGATTCACCATGGACTTGATCTCCGATGGCTCTATTTCATCTTTGATCTTGAAGAGGACGTTGTGTTCTATGATTAGTGCTGACATTGTCGCCGGAGAAGTTGAAGATGATGACCGTAAAGCTTGAGACATGGAGGTGTTAAAGTTGAAGTTAAAGTTGAACCTGAGAGAGTGCAGAAGGAGAAGAATGAGGTTTTTGTTGATAACTAAAGATTTCTAAATCCAAACTAACAAGAGGTAAAAAAGGAAAAGAAAAAAACAGCCGGAAACAGTCGGCGGTGGAGGATTCCAAAGAAGAGGGGTATGAAAAGAAGATTTCAGAGTCGCTTGGTTCGCATAGTTTCAAATGAACCGAATGTGGTTCGAGTTAGAAGCTAAAAAACCGGCATTGTTCCCACTTAATATTTTTTTTCTGCATGTGCCTTAAATCTATGGTTGGTATTTAATCTAGTACTTAACTTTCAATCTTGAGCGTCATCTGCTGGGAGCAGTGCCACGTAGGCACTGCCCCCAAGCAAAATCCAGGTAGAACATCCTAAAAAAGCTCCATATCATGCCCAACCAGTCACACGGCACTGTTTGCCTTCAGTGCATATATTGTAGTTAATTAGGATACATCACTCTCATGGATTTGATGATTATTCTTGAGTTCTTTTCTGTTGTTCAGTTGATCTGATTACTTTTGGATAATTGTTTATAACTCTTGAATCATGAATAGTTCGTTGTTAGGGGAATACGCGCATGCGCTAATGTAGATCCCCTTTCAATCTATTAAACTTCAATTGTTTACTGCATTGTTTCTATGGATGTCCAATGAATAAAAGATACGCAATTGAAAGAGGAGTCGATTCAAGGTTTATTAGCCCTACATCCTACTTCTTAGGTGGGCTTGGGGTATGACTCCTGGTAATTCGTGATTGAACCTGTTCATGGGAATTGTGTATTCACTCTGGAAGTATTAGACGACAGAGTTAACGTTTTTGCGCTGAGGTGTTGCTGGGGGTTTTTATAATATCGAAACTTGGATTGTTACTAGAAACTGATGGATCAAGGGTTGTGTTGGGATTGGTAATCTTATCAATCTTTGCCTTTTTAAAGTCGGTATAAAGCCATGCCATGTTCTCAAAAGGAAAATGGTGTTCATTAGCTGTACTCTTGAGTTTTATTGGATGAAAAGAAAAGCCTTTATTGCTGGTTCTAGATGGTGTTTGGATGAATCAGTTTTTTTTAGAAGGTTTCTTTATAACATAAGGATATAAGATGCAGGTTACATAAAGAACAGAATCAAGAGATATAATTCTAAAAAACATTCTTAGTATCTTTTGAGAACTCTCAGTGAACAAGATTCCATGGCTCTTTTTCCCTATACAGCAGTACTCTCCCAAGATGGGAATGAAGACTATGAGTCCAATGTAGATGATCTAAGGTTCATACTAGTCATACGGCTTGACTTGTGTTATTATGTATGTTCGTTATACAAAATCTGGTTTTAAATAGTATTTTGACTCTTTGAAAACCAAATTAATTGTGGGTTTGATCCTGATTGATTGAAATGGTTCCAAGTTGGTTCAATAGTTTAAATTGAGTCATGTTGATGGGTCTGTCCCATTTATCTTGATTGATAATTATTAATAGTATGATCTTGGTTTGGATTGACTTACATGAGAACCTGGCATAAGTTTAATATTAAAATATGAATGGTTTACATGTTACATTAACATGCTTTGAGGTTTGTATATATACTTGTTACCTTTGTGTGTGTGGTTATTATGGCTTATCCACGACGAACATACTAGTAGTATATAAGCATTTTTCCAAAATGCAAATATAACTAGGTCAATGAAGGTATGCATAGTCATTTTAAAAAACTTACATGGCTATATATCAAGTCTTTCATATGACTCAAGTATCACTCTTGGAAAAGAGAGTGTATGGCATTGATCGGTTTGGAAAATTCAGTTCAAGACTAAATTATACACTTCAGCTTTGGAAACCCCGAAGAGGTAACATGCAAAACATGTATTGGTAAGATTATTCTTATGAATTATTTATGTAAATCCTTACTTAGTGTATGGATTTATAAGAAGTTCGGATCCAAAGCCACATGGCAAGGAAATAATGAAGGATATATAATAATATAATCATATCCGAATTAGCATTAGCATTCACACGGATGGTAAATGACATAATCGTAGAGGCATAAAGACCTTATGTCATGGATGCATATATTTTCCAATGGAGTGGACACTATGTTTTAAATACATATGTCTAGAGGCTCACAAAGTATCGCTATTAATGTTTAGTCAAAAAAAATAATTTGACTAAAGGTTATGTAAAGCCTCAGATCACTATCGTGATATCATCTGAAGGAATGAGCTTATAAGGCCTGTGTCGTAGGTCTTGTGATGGACACCCTACCTATGTGAAGAGGTTTTAATCTCGAATTAGGTTCAAAGGGTAAAAACGAAGTCACGAGGGGACCTGTTTAGTACTACTATTGTGTTGCTCATTCTGGTTAGATGGTAAAGTAGTATCACCACAATGAAAGAGGTTGAGCAGTGGGCTCTTAATTAGCCAAATCCTACGAAATGTGGGGGTGTGTTATCTGTGGTGCACATTGGGCTAACCTAAGTGAGTGTAGAGGGTGTGGCCACCCTCATTGATAAGAGTCTTAAGGCGAGCTCTTTAAACACTCATGAGACCAAGATAGGGGATAGGGCCTAGAATGTCCCAAGTAATTATTCAAAATGTCCGGACGTCGACTAGTGGGATATGGATAGTGAGCTAGCCAGCTACACTGAAGAGGAAAGGTTCAAGAAGTTTGACTTCACCTGTACTTTCTAGCGTAGTTCATTAGACCTAGTGTAGGTTCAAGTCCAGAAGACACCTCCAACGACGTGTCCTGCTAAGTCTAAATTTACTCATGAACTCAGTGTTTTGTTTTGTTAATATTTTGAATCTGTGGGGGATTGTTGGAATTTTAAATTTATGTTTAAATTATAAGATTCAAAATATTTTTTGTGTTTTACAATGAAGGGTTAGAGGTAATGTTATTCCCTGTTAGATACCTAAATAGCCAATGGGTAGTTTATGAAAAGTCTTGTTTGAATGGCTAACAAACAAGACTTAAGGGAAAAGGCATGATCTGGGAGGTATCTTTTAGAGATACCCTTTATAGGTGTCTCTTCCTCTTCTATATAAAGAGAGGAGTTGATCCCTAGGAACTCTAACAGTTTTAACGCCAACATTAGTCTCTTGGTTTTCTATCAAGGTGTGAGTGTTTTTTAACGAGTTTGTGAGTATTACCTTCGGGACGTTCTTTGCAAGTAGATTCCATTGGAGTGCATGCCATTGGAACTAAGGAGTTGTTGTATCTTGGAGGTGAGGTCGCCATGGTCAAACCCAGTCTGCACTATAGGGGGCGTTCAAATACCTTAAAGAAAAGTACTGATATGTACGCCTCAACTCACGATGTTCGAGTTCTTCTTATTGTTATTGTATTGTATTCTCGATGACATACAGATGCATAGTGATATTACTGATTTCTTCTTCAACTTCAACAAAGACAAGGATATCAGATAAGTTCTATTTCATGTATTCTATAGTCTTATACTTGCTGCCCATATAATGATTTCCAACAGTATTTTGTCTGTTGAGAATGAAAATTTAGTGGAAAGCATACTGTATTAGAATTAAGAGAATCAGAATTACATACTTGGAAAGGATAAATCCATAATCTACGGATCGAGAAGGAGCCCTACGGTAGCACACGGGAACTATAACGCCCCACTTAACCCTTGTGTTTAGATAGCAGCAGCGTTTTGCTCCCTTGGTTGAAAAATGAGAAAGTACGAGATGAAAATGATGTAGCGAAGTGAGCAATATCATTCACAACTTGACCAACACTCAGAACTCGAAGGCCTTTGAGCCAAATGGTTTTGGATACAAGTATGACTATCTGAAATCACATGGAGGCCCACTATGCATACGTCTTGCAACCAGTAGCCCATCACGAAGTGCACTTGTTTTTGCCTGCAAAATAAAACCCACTGAAACGGTTGTTGACATAGCTTGCATGGCGACAGCAGCACAATCTTAAATAAATAAATAGATAAATAAAAGAAAAGGAAAAGAGCAACATCACCTAACGGCTTCGACTGAACAATCGCAGCACAACATTGGCAAATCTTAAGAATTTGAGTCATCTGGGTATTGCGAACCGTAGGAGGTGAAGAAGAAAGGTAACTGCATCTTCTTTTCAGCATGTAAGCTCAAAAGCTACTGTATTTTCACTTTTCCTATTGCACTTACCTAAAGTGGTCCTTTTTCCCAATGAAGGCCAAGAGATCACGCAGATTACAGAGCTATCGGTTACAATAACCGTTGTAACCGGAACCATAAAGTTTCAAATGCTTAAAGAAACTAAAATTAACCATTTATTTGGAATACCGTTTATGCAGAAAAAGAGGCAAACATAATTGAAGCATCGCAACGAGGAATGTGAAAACTCAAAAGAAAGAAAGAGAGAGAGAGAGAGGGAGAGAGAAAGAAAAAGAAATGTGGGCATTCTACAGGTAAAATCAAGGAGATTAGGTTAAACCTAAACCAGGGAGATCAGAGACAGACCAGAAAAAGAAGGAAAAATTGCTAACCTGCAAGCTTAGGAAGAGATCTCCAACTTCCATGCCCATTGCTGTTGATGTATTTAACAAGGATCTCGTCCTCTCCTGGCGTCCAAGGTCCTTTCTTCAATCCGGCCTCTCCTGGCGTCCAAGGTCCTTTCTTCAATCCGGCCTTGATAATCACAGCAAGGAGGTCTTCCCATGGTCTTCATGAGAAACTCGAAGAAATGAAAGCAGGAACAGAGGTAAAAAAAGCAAATGCTTTTAAAGCAGGGAGGACTTTATAACAAGAAGACAAAGGAGGAGAGAATAAGACCGGTTAATGAATGGATAGAACCTCAAAGCTTTTAATGCGTCGATCTTATATTCGGAAACATCAAGCTCTGGAATTATGGCTGTTTGAAGTTGGGGTGGTGGTTGGATCTTGGATGCCATCGGTTGGATACTAATTTGGGGCTCTTTCGTGGATGTGCGTGTTGGAGTTTGGTAGTTCACGGTTCAATGTGGAGGTATGTGTCTATTAGGAAGGGGTATTTGGTCAACCCAAAAAATACAGGGTAACATGCCTTTTGGTCAATAAAAAAACATACCATAAATGCAAGGTTACGTGCCTTTTCTTGGTGTTGTTTCATGCGATGGTTTTGTTTCTAGTGCTGGGGTGTGTTTCCTTAACAAGGCGGGAGTGTGGAGTGTTACTATGTTGGTCCGACTGCTAATTGATCAGATGCCTTGGTTTGTAGTGTTGGAGTGTGTTTCTAGTGCTGGGGTGTGTTTCCTTAATAAGGCGGGAGTGTGGAGTGTTACTATGTTGGTCCGACTGCTAATTGATCAGATGCCTTGGTTTGTAGTGTTGGAGTGTGTGGTTGTCAGTTTTGTTCAATTTTTAAGGAGTGTGGTGGGTAGTTTTAGGTTATTTGTGAAGGTACATGTCTATTGAGGAGGGTTTTTTGGTCAACTAGTATACGTGCCACAAATGTAGAAAAATAGTTAACAAGAAAAATGTAGAAGAGGCAACAATGGAACAACAAGAAGAGTGGTTGCAGTTGGTAGAAGAAGAAGGGTATTCTTATCATTAGCCACACGGGCCACCTCTTCAATTTCCTAGCATTTCTTGTTGAAGGGTATTCTTATCTTTTGATGAAATTTCACTTGCTTACATCAACATTTAATCATAATTTCTTAATGAAAAGGGTATCATTGATATATTTAGGTCTAATTGATTGATGAATTGGATAATGGGGGTGGTGCTGAAAATTGCACTCATTGGTTTCTGGAAGAATACAATACGTTTTTTTGAAACAATTTTTGCAGTATACCATTTTTTGCTAGAGATAAAATCCTAAATTTTTATTCAATTTTCTCATTCGATAATATTATCTTCCCTTTTGCTTCTTCAACTTCCTCCTATAACCTTTTATTTTCATACTCTTAAACAAGAGTTTCCAATTAGGTGGAGGATTGACTGCCTAGAAGAAGCTCTATATCTCTTTCTTTCTCCGCTCTGCGAAACCCTAAGACCAAGCTGCGTTTTAAGGGGGAAAGCCTCTGCCTCTCCACCTCTTCTTCTTCTTCTTCTTCCTCTCCTCTCTACGCCTTGTTTCTTTTTCTTCATCTTCCTCATTCCTCCTATCTCTTCTTCACTTCTCTGAACTCTTTCTCCTTCTTCCTCTTTCTATTTTCTCCACCATTTTTCTTTTCAATTTCCCTATTTCTTGTAGATGCTTCATTTTCTAATGATATTCGACCCTGTCTATAGCATGTATGACAGTTTGGTCAAACTTCGCTCATTGGTTTCAGATGTTTCTGTTCGAGCCTTATGATTCGATGCTTCTATCTTTCTGTTCTTTTTTTTTTTTGTGTGTATCTGTATTTATTTCCAATTTAATGAATGAAGTTTGTCTTTTTACCAAAAACTCATCTGATAATTTGTTACGGCCTTATCTCAACATCTAGTTTTCCTTAAATTAATAGTTAAATTTTAAGAAATTTACAACGACACTCTTGAGTTACCGACTACACTTGCATATTCACCCTGAATAGACATGTACCTGTTCACACACAGGTGCCACCCAAAGAGCCCCAGTACTATAATATCATCATACCATACTATACAGTTGTGGCATATATTTTGATTGACCAAAATACCCCCTAAAGAGACACGTACTTGTTAACACATAGGCGCCACCCAAAGAGCCCCAGTACTATCATATCATCATATCATACTACCATTTAAAGTAAAACCTCAACTTAGTCTTAGATGATTTTTCATTAGACCAAAAATACAATTCTTACAAAGCAATATACCCCTTGCTGTGAAACACACCCTTTCAAAACAAAACACCCCTCATAAAACTCGACAAAAATATCGTACCCACTGAACATAAGCTCTCGCCACAAAACACACGTTGTCGAAACAAAATACCCCTAATCTATAAACCGTTTAAACATCCTTTTCCAAACGACACTTTCATTTCAAATCCCTTGAAAAATGCCTTTAGGGACATTTTTCCAATTTATTTAGGTTTGGCAAGTCGCCTCTAGGGACTTCCAATCTCCCAAAAGGTATAACCACTAAGAAATAGCCATTTGAAAATTCAGAAAGTCTAGAAATAGCCGTCTGAAATTTTTTTTTTTTTTTTCTTTTTTTGTTTTCTACAATTAATTTTATTCAACTAATTTCCCCCTTTATTGGTTGCACCTTTTATTGAAGAAAATTGGGAAGAATAAAGAAATGTCTTATTCCCACCTGTAAAAACTTAATTTTACGCAGTTCATAGTAATGAGGAAATTACCCAAAAAAACGAAAAGGAAATATATAGTTATAAAAAACCGTATAGAGAAATTAAAACCCAGGAATTTTTTTTTGAATTTTTTTTTTTGTGGTAATATTTTTTTTGAAAAATAGAAACACACATTATTAGGTGAAGAAGCAAAAAGGCGGAAAAAAATTGTGGAAAATTAAAAAACAGCAAAAACCAGGGTTCAACTATCATGTGTTTACCAAATAATATATAATATACTAATATCATCGACACCCCGAGATGTCGGCGAAATCCACTGAGATATCGTCATATCGAGGTTTCAACTATCATGTGTTTTATACATTTATAATTTATTACCAAATAATATATAATATACTAATATCAAAACATTTAAATGTTGTAAGTTGTAACTTGCGCACACGTGAAGCCATTATAGCGGGACCCGCAATGCAATTGATTTTCAACTTTTTTTAAACTTTTAGTGGTAAAGAGGAAGGTGCTATTGAATAAACTTCAGAAATCCCTGTCGTTTTTTTCTTCACAGCCCAGAGAGCAGAGAGAGCAGAGTTGCAGAGAGAAGAGAAAGACGGTGACGGTGAGTGGTTGAGAGAGACAGAGAGAACTGAGAAGACGAAGAGAGAGAGAACTGAGAATAGAGAAGACGAAGAGAGCGAGAGTGAGAACTGAGAAATCATGAGCGACTGGGAGAGCCGGAGAGATCTGAGAAGTCGGAAACTATGCTGGAGCCTGCGACTGTGCGAGAGAGAAAGAAGACGGAGAAAGCGAGAGAGAGAGAGAGGGATCAGAGAAGGCTACATCCTGCGAGCTGTTCGGAGTTCTCTTCTTCTCTTCCGGCGGAGAAATCGTCGATTTTTTTCCCGATATTTCGTTGGTTTGTCAATTTTTCAGCTAGTTTTCGGCGAGTTTTTGTTGCTGTCGTTTCGACTACCAGTTTCATGTCGCCCATGATCGACATGGCGATTTTTCGCCGAATTGTTGTGACATAATGTACATTGACAAAAACTACGTGCATTTGCACGTGAGATTTTACTAGTTCTATTAAATGATAATGTTATGCCGGTACTTGAATTCTTAGATTCTATTTGAAAGATGGATTTGCTTTGGCATATTTTAATGATGATCCAATTTGTGAAATATGTAATGGAAAAAGAGGACATGTAAATCTAAAAATATGTATTTTATGTTTTCCTATTAAACCATTGTAAGATTTATAATTTTTGTCTTAGGGTTTTTGGTGAGAATCTTGTAATGTTGTTCTGCAATTTGGGTTGAAATGTCCATTATAATCGTCTTCCTTCATGATGAAAGTTCTTTTTCTCCACCTGCCGACATAGTAAATTATGTTGATCTATGAACCATATTAAAAACCCTAAAAAACCCTCCTTAATAGACTAATGACACTTATAATAGAGTATTAATTTTTCAACAAATATATCAAAATTTATCATTGAATAAACAATATAATCTAATACAACTGTAACCATACCATTAAATAGAGATGTCAAAAGAACATATCCATCCATATATAACCAAGAGGTAAAAAATAAAATTGGAGAGAGAGAGAATGGAAACACACCCTTAAACAAACATGGGTCAAAGTTCTTAATGAAATAGAGTTGTGTATGAATCTTTTGGTTCATTTAAGATCCTCTTTTAGTTATGCATCTTTTATTTGTTAGAAATTAAGAGAAACAGTGAAGCAAACATATGAAATTTAATAATACATGAAAAGTAACATTAGCACATGTGAAAACCTGTTCGAAGGAATAGTAGTTATCAGCCATCTTTGAGTACGGCCTTTCAAACTTCTTCCTTATATTCGTTCCTTGGGAACCATACGTTGCAGCTGGAGGTACAAAGCCTACTGCAATGAAGTCTGCCTCCAAATCCTCCCCCTTTGAACTTCTATCCCACTTGATTTCTTCAATCTACTAAGATACCCTAATATGCAGTAAGACCGATCGCTCGCTCTAGCAATGAAGCCCACCAAATGGTTCAAAAGCAATCAACGTTCACTATTAAAGAAAGGGGAAAAAAAACCCAACAACAAAAGCAGGAGTGAGGAATATGCAACTCTGGACTTTGATGTCCGAAAATATAAACTGATCTTCCGTTCAAATTACCAGGAAATCAGAAAAGGAAAAGTGCTCGGAAATATTTGTGCTGAAGTTTCCTCTTTCGTTCAACCTTCATTGTCGAATGCAGAACGACAGATCCCTCTATACGTATCGTCAGAGAGAAGTAAACAGTAAATAATAAAATATCCATTGAGTGAGACTACCAGTACAACAAAATCCACCGAATACAGCATTGAAGACCCTAAGAATTGACGTATCTTATTCAAAATCTAAAACTTACCATTAAAGATCATGGAACTGGATGGTAGAATGTTTAAAGAATCTACACATAGGAGAAATTGAGCTTCTGAAGTGTTTCCATGGCATGCCTTTACTACTTATCAGTCTAGAGGTTTTCATCCTCTTGAGCTTGCCCTGTTGCTGACGTCTAAGGGATCTGCACGCACACCAGAACTGTTGTTGTAATCACAGTACTTCTTTAGAGCTGAATCGTACACGAAGTATTTAGACACCCCGAATTGTGCAATACATGGAGATATAGCACCCCAGAAAGGTTTACTCAAGGTCTAATCAGGTTGTGTTCACTGCTTAACAGGGAGAGAGAGAGAGAAAGAGGAGGAGGAATTCTGTGTGTCAAGAATGAGCACGAAATGGAGTTTATATAGAGCCCCAAAGGCTGTGGGTGAAAGGGTAAGGCTGTGAGGGTAGCTTTCAGCTCAACTCTCTTCAGAGAGGTACCTTCAGTTGACCTCCCTACAGGAGAGTGCCACTTAAATGGCATCTCCACGTATTCACCCAGTAGTGGGCTTTCCAGAATAGGGCCCATGACAACTGGGCCTTCCGGATCAAGCCCACGACCCACGGCTCAGCTGACCTCCCTACAGGAGAGTGCCACTTAAATGGCATCTCCACGTATTCCTGATCAAGCCCACGACCCACGGCCGAAGTCCCCAAGTCCCCAAGTCCCAAGTCATATAGATATATTAATATTAATATATATATATCTATCTATATAATCATGGCAGGGTCACTATAGGGTATCAAGTAAATTAATAATACCTGGGCTCTTACTATATAAAAACCATATAATCAGATCCTCTCCACCCGATGTGGGACTAAATAAAACCATGGATAAAAGACACAATTAAAATAAATAAAATATTTATATAAAGTTTTAAACATATTTACAACATGCCCACTTGAGAGAGAGGAGAAGGCAAATAGATGCAGATATGTCTAACAGATGCTGATCACGGAAGAAGCAGTTTTTTTGGGATTTTTATTTGCGGCAGCAGGCAAACGGTGGAGATTAGGCCACGTTAACAAGTGTGAATCCAACGACTGTAAATTAAAGGACATGGGTATGTATGTAAATACAAATTTTACATTCACATTTGAAGTTTGAAAATTCTGAAATTTACAAAATACATCCTTACCTTTACAGATGAATCTCAAACTCTTCCTTCGAGTTCTCGAGTGTCTGAATCGCAGGTGACTGAAAAAAAGAGAGGAAAGCAAACGAAATCACTCGCGACCTGCATGAGTTTCTACAAAACCCTAAGCAGATCGTCTTTTATTTTATGTCTTTATTTAATGTAGTTGATGGTTTCAGAGATTCAGAGATGTCCATGCTTTCGCGTTGTTCAAGCGATTCCTCTCACAAGAAATCAATTAGTCCGTGTAAAAATTCTTTCGATCTCTCTAAAGTTAAAGCAATGAGTTCGAATAGGATTTCTTCAGAAGAAGGAAGCGTTGCTCACGCTTGCAGTTGAAGATAATGGACGATGACCTGATATCAGTCGAGTTATCGAGTGTTGAAAGAGAAGCAAGAACTAGATCTATGAATGTGATGTTTAGCATATCTGTAGATGATCAATTTTACTCGTCTGAGCTAGTAAAAGATGCAATCTACAGTAGCACAAACTATCTTGTTAGATTAGATCTTCAGACGATAACTGTTCGATGAAATGAATCAGTGAATCATCTTAGACATCATGTAACCTGTATCATATAAATCTGGAGTTTTATATGAAGTTTAGTTTAGATCTTCAGTTTTGTCCAATGGATGACATTGAATCATCTTGGAAACCAAGCAACCTGTACGCTAGAAATCCGAAATTCTATTCAAATCCTAAAATCTCCTGAAAAAGAACCTCCTTTTTGCTCAAGGAAACAAAGATACGAACAAGGAATTTATCTTTATTTCCTTTTTGATTTGCTTTAGATTATTGGTTTCCTGGTTTCTCTTTATCCTTGTTCTGCAATTAAAAACCAAGAAACCTTCACATAGAGAGGCTTGATCATCTTCACAAACTTCTGCACCACATCCTTCGAAAACCTCTTGTCATCCGTAGCCGCCTCATCGGTGTTCTGCTGCTAAAGCTTTTCTCCAGAGTTTGTAGAACTGTTGTCTATGGTAAACAGGGAAGCGATAGGAACCTCTTCGACCTTCAACTTCACCATGAGAAATTTTCCTTTCTGGTGGTGTTGGGTCTTGGGTTGTTCATCCTCTTTTGCAGCAATCGCAGCTTCAACATTTGATTCCGATTTCTCAAAAGTTGTCGATTTGAACTTCTTGAGCCCCAGAGCCCCAGCCTGAACACCCTTAACTTTGTGGCAGTTTTCAACAAGGAGATAGGGAACTGAGACTTCGAGTTCGGCTCAGAAGGGTTGAAATCAAGCGACGATGGCTCCAAAGGCACAAGCCTTCCTTTGAAGAAGGGATCATCCGAAGGGAGAGCGAGAGATTCGCGTCCGAGTTGCCACCGCTCGACACAGAAGACAACGTGAAGTATGAATGCCTACACCGTTAACACAAACGTTACAGATCTGCTTAGAGTTTTGTAGAAACTCAAGCAGGTCGCGAGTGATTTCTTTTGCTTTCCTTCTTTTTCTCAGTCACTGCGATTCGACACTCGAGAACTCGAAGGAAGAATTTGAGATTCATCGGTAAAGGTAGGGATGTAATTTTGTAAATTTGAGAATCTTCAAACCTTCAAAATGTAGAAACAAAATTTGTATTTACACACATACCCATGTCCCTTTAGTTTACCATCGTTGGATTCACACGTGTTGACGTGGCCTAATCTCCACCGTTGGCGGCAGCAGGCACATCTGCCCGCAAATAAAAATCAGTTTTATAGCGCAACGATAGCAGATCTCCTTTCGGCCGTTGCAACTCACTGACTGTAAAGTACTAATATAAAACCCCTGCGAAGAAGTTCATGGTTTCGATTTCTGGTTTTCGTCCAACTACGCAGGGGCGGACCCATTACGGGGCCGGGGGCCATGGCCCCCGGATTTTAAAATTTTTATTCTTTGCTTAGTTTTTTCATTTTTTATATCAATTTCTTTATTTTTTAGCTTTTTTCTCTTCTCACATGTGAAATATTACTATTTGGCCCCTCTCCCAAAATTTGAAAACAAATTTTAAAGGTAAAATAATGGATATAAATGTCATTCCTATTTAAAAAATAAATCCTCAATCCCTATTTATTCTCCTCTCTCTTCTCTCTTACATTTTTTCTTCCTATTTATTCTTCTTCTATAAACGTAGGTTAAGGGAAATTTTTGAAAAAAAATTATTATTAAATATTCAAAATGCCATTTCTAATGAAAACTAACTCCTCAATTCCGATTAATTCTCCTCTCTCTTCTCTCTCACATCTTTTTTCCTATATATTCTCCTTTTATAAACGTGGGTTAAGGAAAATTTTGAAAAAAAAATATTATTAAATATTTAAAATGTCATTTCTAATGGAAATTAATTTCTCAATCCCTATTTATTCTCTCATATCTCCTCTTTTCTTCCTATTTATTCTCTTCAGTTTCTTTCTTTTTATTTATTCTATAAATGCGGATTAAGGAAAATTTAGGAAAAATCTTCTGCACAAATAGGTTCTCTTTCTCTTTTTCAATTTATTTATTTTTTCTCTTTTACTTATTTTTTATGTTATTCTTTATTTGATTTTATATTCTTTGTTTTTGTATTTTTTTTGTAATTTTTATTATTTGATTTTATATTGTAAATAAAATGTCTATAATTGTGGTAACTAATTACCATTGGTTTGCATCTCTTACCTAAATATATTTTTTTGTTTAAAAATTATTTAGGGTTAAAGTCACGTGTATTTTTTTTAACTGATGCTTTAATTTACTTATATTTTGTTGAAAAAAAATATCGTTATTAATAATTTATCTATTTTTGTCAAATATATGTGGGCCCCACAAAATATATATAGGTGTATTTCTTAATATAATAAAATAATTCATAGATGGGTCTTATAAGGGCCCACACAATATGTGTGGCAAAAAAGCATTGGTGCTTTCCTAATCTAAACTTTTATTATTCGGCCCCCCCACTATTGAATCCTGGTTCCGCCCCTGCGTCCAAGGCTCTCGTTGGTGGCGCCGTTTGGCCTGCTTATGGTGTGGGTTTGGTAGCATATGGCTACCGTGGGAAAGGTCTTCGCCTCTTCCTGTTCTTGGGGGTATTTTGGTCATATAAAAAGCACAGCATAACTGAAATTACCGAATTACGTTTTCCTTTTATTTAAGGGGTGCGGTCGTTTGATTACGGGTTTTTGAGAAGGTTCTGTCTATTTAGGAGGGGTATTTTGGCCTAAGAAATATATTTTTTTTTCCTACGGACGGGAGTGTAGGGGTTCAGTGTTCAACATTTTTTAAGGGGTGCGGTCGTTTGGTTACGGGTTTTTTTGAGAAGGTTCATATCTATTTAGGAGGGGTATTTTGGTCTAAGAAATTACGTGCCACAAGTGTTGGAGGTTTTCCTTTTATATAGTAGTATGATAGTATGACTAACAAAATTCCACGTGAGTTGTTGTTTTCTTTTTCTTTTTCTTTTTCTTTTTAAACAGGATGCTTAATGCATTAATAGCTGTATAGAGGTAGGAAGTCCCTGAAAACGAGAAAAACAATTAGTCCAAATTAGCAGGTCCGTCCGCAAGAGATTATGTTGCAATGACACATCATAGAAGTTCTAAAAGAGAATCAGTTTTGGGCAACTCAATAATACTAAGCAAAAATGAATAGAATGAGTTTTTGACTCTAAATCCATAATAGATCTAAAAAAAGAGTTTATTATGGAATTTTGGGAGGTTTTTTATTATTTGAAACAAAATGCAGGATTTAAAATGGATACCAAACACATCCCAAAAATGAATAATGTTACAAAATGTGAATGACCAATTGATGCTAAAAAGGCCCTTACCTCTGATAGCTCAAAATTTGGAAGTATCACAGAACTGCTATCACTTTGTACTTGATGAAGCAGGGAGACAATGTCCGGAATTTGTAATTTAATGTGCCTTCTGTTTGCTAAGTTTTCATGCACATGCACCTGCTCTTACAACAGATTAATTTTATATCTTTTAACAATGTCATATTCTCAAGTTCACTACCAATAGCCCACAAAACCAGCTTGAACCCCATTTGAAACAAAATCAGTGTTGTGTCTTGGCTTCAATTGAAACCCACTTGAAAAGCCATGTCTGTCACTGACTCATCAAAAGATATTGACATGGGAAATCCTTGATGTAGAGTTCCATGCCTTGTTTCTGAATAAATCAACTAACTCGCTGTGATCAGCCATCACCAACTTGTGATTTAAAATGTTCATAAATTGTTTTTGCTTTATCTAGGACCTGCTTTAACCCTTCAGTTCCCACATCTAAATATTGGTTGTTCAAATAAATCAAACCCATGTAGTTAAGTTCAGTGGATGTCTGAGTTGATGAATCAAAATCCCTTCTCTCAAGATTGAAGCTTAATCTGCATCCTGCATCTACATATTATGCTGCGTAGTCTTCAGATTTCCCTGAAACTTATGAGTAAATCAAATATATAACAAAGAAAAAGTAATGTAAAAGTACCAATCACACTTTGATTGAGGTTAACATTGCAGGAGTACCAAGGACCTTGGAAAACATCCTAAAGATCTATTGCTTACAATTTTGTTGAAATTTCATTCACCTTGTTGGGCAGTGTTAACTTATGATATGGAGAAAATATAACCGAACCTGGTTCAATCTTGGTTTGACCCTCGACTCCAGTCAAGATGAAAGGAATCGACTCGCTCCCGAGCGAGCCGGGTCCAGGAGATAGCTTACTGAGGAAGAAAACTAACTCAGTCACAAGCAAGCCCTAATCCGATACGATCGGAATAGGCTAATCAACCTAAAGACGGCTAGCAGTATTTGGCGGCTGTCACTCATCGCTACTATATGGATAACTACTATATGGTTTATGTATTATGGAATAACTGCCTTCTGCTGAGTTCTCTGGAACTCATTCCTTTCTGTGCAATTGTTTTGTTAGATTACTCTACAGGTGTTGAAGAAACTGATAGCTCCTTTATCGAGACGGACCCCGATGCCACATACTACTCTGAAGGTCTTGGCTACTATGAAGGTCACAGTGAAGATCCCGAGGGTGGTTACACTCCGTACTAGGATTAGCTCGACCTTAGTGTGGGAAAGGTCGTGTTTGGTCTCCTATGTTTATACCTATGATGATATTTTGTATAAGATAGAGGAGACCTTAGTTTAGACTTTTATACTGTTTTGTCTCTTTTGAAGATTTGGTCTGTAAACTTAACTTTGATTTGATCATACTTTCTGCTGCTTCTGAGGGAGTGATTTCCGCTCACTCTCTCTCTTTTTGATTATACATTGATATATTTTATTCTGGCACTCGATTATCTTGTTCTTATCTTATTTATGATTTCAATTACTATATGCTTTGACCTTGATTATTATTGTTCATGATTTTGTTATCGTGTATGTGGGAGGCATGCGACACTTGATCCTTGGGACTGTGGATCACATACCCTGGTATGCCTGGTAGGGTACCGGCTAGGTGGATGTGACAGTAGATGCGGCCCAACCGTGGGGTCGGGAAGCCACCTTTGAAGGCTAAGTCAGTTATGGAACTGATCACAAAGCTTTGACGAGTTGCAGAGCATGAATTGAATATGAAAATGAGGGAAACGATTCAAATACCTCTATTGTGCACAAGTTCCTGGTTTATATGGATTTCACATTTGATTTCTGACCGTTGGATTCGTTAGTGCTTCTTCTTGGTGGCCGTTTGATCTTAGGGTTTTACCCTTCTTTCGGAGATGAAGTCAGTTTCCTTTCGGGCACGATCCTTCACCTCGTATTAGTGGTAGTTACCAGTTATGATTCAATCACGTACCCTGAATTCTTCGGGGCCACATTTATCTTTGGAATTGCTAGGATCCTTCCTTCTTACGTAACTACCTAGTTCGAACTACGAACGAGTCTCGACCAGATTTATGGGCTTGACCCTAGTTAGGCCACAGTCGACCGGGGTTAACGATTGAACTGAGAGTAGACTTGGTTTGATATAATTCTATCATTATCACAACCAAACCAACACTGTTAGCCACCGTTAAGTGTTTTCAAATTTCAAAACGTGAGGGACCAAAATACCTCTATGGTTATCTAATACATATGATATGGCTTAATACCCCCAATACCTATTGTTATCAAACACATACGTGGGTGAAGGAGGAATCCGTTCACCCACCTTCTTCCTTCATCCTACTAGAACCATTGCCAGAATTATTGCAAGAAACCACCTAAAATAAAAAAGACTGGTCAGGATTAGAATTAGCCTAGGTCAATCCAATTCCTATTCTAATTGAATCTTGTTGGCGATTTCCATGAGCTCTAGATCGAATCTCAGCCCGAAATAGCTTGAAATAAGCCGAACTGATGTGGTGCATATCCAATCCTAGTCTTCTGATCAATCTTGATTGGGATGGGTTCTTTTCCCTTTTTGGGTAAAGTCCTGGTTAAGACGTTGAGTGGAAGTTAAACATTGAAGTTTAATAGATTTGTGGGAGAGAGAAAGAGACAGGGACTCTATGGGGACTCTATGGGGAAGGGAAGAAAGGAGTGGTAAAGCTCCTTTACATGCAATACAACGAGGCACTGGGTATGCTCTAAATAGAACCAAACACACAACCTTAATTAGAAAGAAAAATAAGATGTGTAATGGGGTATTTTTGTCATTAAACATTAATTGTTTTTCTTTTTTGTGAAACTTTAAATATTCTTTTCCAAAAATACCCCTATAATGCAACTTGTATTTCCAATTTTTTTTTTTTTCTGGTGAAAAGGTGCTTTGTATTAAACTAGGAATAGAAAATAAAGATTACATGCGTTGGTAATGCTTCCCATTAGCATCCTGGTGAACAAGTCGGGCCAGATCCGGAGGAAGGTTACATAGACATAAGTGGGTTTCTCCAGGGAAGTTCGAGAAACGAGCTAAAAAATCTGCACAAAAATTAGATTCCCTAACATGATGTGTGAAAACACAGTGATGTAGCCTATGCTTGATGTCCAAAATATCATCCACAATACCTCTTGCTGCCCATGGGATTTGTAAGCCTCCAGTTAGGATTTGAACTGCAAGTTGAGAGTTGGATTGCACTTGTACTTGAGTATGACCATAATGTGTAGCTCTTTGTAGACCACAAAGTAATGCTTTTAGCTCCATATGAAGCACATTTTTGTCATTGGTACGACCCGCTGAAGCAAAGATTACATGGCCTTCCGAGTTTCTTCCCATTGTGTCGTAGCCACCATGATTGCCCCAAACTGATCCATCGCAGTTAATAGCAATCCAAGGATCAAGTGGTCTGGTCCACTTGTGCATTGAGAATTTGGCTCGTCGGAAGTTAGGACGAATGTGCCACCAGTTGAAAAAATCACGGCTATGATTAATCCTCCACATAATCGGTTGAGTTCAAAAATCAGTGCCTTGTATCAGAGATGATCCGGGCAAGTAAGGTAGGAGCTGAATGTTATCACCTCTAAAAATCTTGTAATTCCGGGCTTGCCAAATGCGGTAGGTGGTCGCATTAAAACTGAAACACTTAATTTTGCAAATAAAAGATGACCCTGGTAAGTGTGATTGTACCCAGTGAAGTTCCTCCATCCATGTTAAGCATATTTGTCTTTGATATCCGTTTCTTATAAGAATATTCTTCCATATAAATTGAGTGAATGAGCATTTAAATAGCAAGTGATTTAAAGTTTCGGATTCTCTACCACATAGACAGCAATTAAGATCCACTTGTATCCCCCATGAGGCAATCACATCTTTCGTATTTAACTGCTGTTTACAAGCCAGCCAAGAGATGAAAGAAAAGCAAGGCTATCCACCAGAGTGCCACACCACCTTGGCCCAAGTTGTCGTTGGGCTCCTTTGTCTTATACAGTCCCATGTAGATTTCATATTGAATAGGCCATTAGCTAGCGGTTTCCAGATGAGAGTATCACTTGGTAATCTGTGGTGGAATCTAATGACTTTTATCTCATCCCAACGCCTCAAAACTTCAGCATCGCTGAGATTTTGTTTCCATGTTCCTTCACTACTATAGATAGTTGTAACCTTATCATTAAGCTTTCTACCCATCGCCTCAACCAATAGGATTTTTTCATGTTGAATGAGATTGCCATTGATCCACGGATCTGTCCATAGGTATGTCTCATTCCCACCTTTCAATTGAATCTGCACATTTGGAATGAGTAAGTCACGTACCTTTAGTATGCATCGAAGTGTATATGAACAATGGCTCGGTTGGGGCATACTCCACAAAGCGCTTTTCAAGAACCATCTATGGTTGATGAAGATTGGCCAACATCTCTTTTTGTTAGTTGCCAAAGTCCAAAAATGTTTCATTAAGAAGGCCAAGTTCCAATCTCGTAAGCATTTGAGCCCTAGCCCACCTTTCAATATGGGATGACCAAACGCATCCCAAGACACCTTATAGCTGCCGTTTTCAGAATTTCCTTTCCAAAGAAAGGTAGCTGTAATACTCTCAAGTTGTTGGATGATGTTGTTCGGGATGTAAAATACATTCGCCCAATACGATATGATTCCTCTAAGTACGGATTGAATAAGAGCAAGGCAACCAACAAATGATAGAGCTCGGTTTCTCCAACTCTAAATTCTGCCCTTCACCTTTTGGATGAGATTATTAAAGGTTGTCCAATTAGGAAATTTAGCTTCAATTGGAGCCCCTAGATAGGTAATTGGGAACTCCCCTGCAGGGATGTGAAGGAGTTGTTCAAAAGATAGGACAAGATCAGTCGTGCAATTTACCTACATTAAATTAATTCAAGTGTTACAAAAAATAAAAATAAAAAATCTATGATAAGCCGCACATGTGATTTTCGCTTGAGAATAATTAGAATAAAATATAAGAGATGACATACCATGTTGATTATTTAAGGGCCGAGGAAAAAAAGGAAAGAAATCCTATTTAGAAGCTACAATTACTAATTAGGAACTGAGTAAAAAAAAGAAAAAAGGAAAGAAATCTTATTTATGGAAGCTATAACTCTCCTGTTTAAATAAATTTGAAATTCCAATTAGTTCGGTATTTCCTTTCTAGTGCCCCCAACATGAGGTCACATTACAGTAGGGGAGTGGTCGAATATGGTCATTCCACAACATAATTAAATAGCATAAGTCCCAAGAGAACAGGAAGAAAAAAAAAAAAAAACAAAACTTGAACTTCAGTTTAATCTAACGGTGATAAGCCGAGTGCATCTCGGAGAATCCGAGTTCAACAACAAGTCTACAACTCTAAACTCCAGTTTAAATATAACTGAGTTCCTTCTTACCCTTTCGCATCTCTCTCTCTCTCTCTCTCTCTCTCGCAGCAGCTCTGTATTCTCATCTTAAGAAGTTCATCTATGGCACCAACGAAGTCCAAGTCTATGGAAATAAAAAAGAAGAGCAAGGCTATATGTTTGAAACGTAAGGAGGAGGAGCAGAGCTCTTGGTCTGATGTTCCGACTGATATTTTAGAGAACATCATATCAAGGCTCTATTTGAATGATATTTCCCGTTTTAATGCAGTTTGCAAGCACTGGAGTTCGGTACAGTTCCCCTCAAATCAACTACTTATGGGATACTCTCGCTCGCAGAATTTTCGTCATGAAATTCCATGGTTAATGGCTACAAATTGGGTTGACCGTATGACTTCACCATCTATGCTTGTTGAACCATCTTCTTATTCTTCCAAACACAAGAAAACCCACATTGTTAAAATTGAAGGCATCGAAGAACCAGCTAGTGGTCCTCGGCTCTGTAGTTCCAAGTTCGGTTGGGTCTTGGTTTCTCACTCTAATTCTGCATCTGACTCTGGTTCGGGTTGCTCTTGCACTTCATTCTTCCTTTACTCTCCCTTTATCAACCGGAGGTTTGACTTGCCTGATTTGGGTTCCCTTTTCGATGTTGCAACCTTTTCAGCACCACCCACTTCTCCTGATTGCGTGTTCTTTGTTTTGCATTATAGTGGTAAAGTTAATATCAGTATATGTCACATTGGAGAGATGGTTTGGTCTTCATACAGTTTCTCTAGTGGTATTTTACCGATTAAAGATGTTGTCTACTTGAAGGGGAAGTTTTATTGCTCCACTGTAAGAGGTGGATTGGCTACCTTTGATGTTGCTCAAAAATCATGGAATGTTTTCACAGAATCTACGGAGATGTTGGACATTCCATGGTCAAGTTATCAAACTTTTATGGTGGGAGATGAGAATGATGGGGAGCTCTACCTGGGTCTTTTGGCTTTTTTGGGTTGGCGTGCTTCGGTTCGCAAGCTAGACAAATATGAGATGAGGTGGGTCAGGGTTGAAGACTTGGCATGTAAGTCATTCTTTATTAGCTCTTGTTGTACATCTTTTATGATTTCGGAGAACAAGGGAACAAAAAAAATGATGAATAGGATTTATCATTGTCCACCTGACGAAGCACCAAAGTTCTACTCTTTCAGAGCACGGAAAAGTTACCGATCTTCTAGTCAATATGGTGATCTCCCTATCAACATGAACTATTTTTGGATCGAACCCCCATATAAAGAAGAACTCAAAAATTGAGTGATCATTGAAATCCATCTATAAAACCGAGTTTGTATGATAAGGGCTCCAGAAGGAAACACATGACATTCTTTTGTAGTTCTTTTTATGGTACATTTAACTCTTTGTAGTTTATTTTTTCAAGATAGAGCTTTCAATAATAATATGAATTTTTTCAATAGAATCTGAAGTTGTAAAACACCCACATTCCATATCTGAAATTCTGTTTTTCCTTCTTTATGACACCCAGAAAAACCCAGAAGAGGAGAAGAAGAAACTTTCTTTTAAACCAAAATCCAGATAGAAGAACCAAAGGTATTAATATGGAAACCTTTACTTGGGAAAAATTTGAGGCTCCATGCATCTGTACTAATGTTAGGGTTTATTAATTATTAATATAATTATATGTCCAAGGGAAAAACTAGAAAATCACTTTTAGGGCAGTTACAAAATATATGGTTATATATTTGTAACCACAGTATCACTTGGGTGATCACATTATTCTTATGTGAGATTTTCCAAAAAAATGGCTCCCTCTCTCTCTCCATCTCTCCAAGAAAACGTAGGAATGGATTTTTTCTTCCCTTTGTTTTAGATTTCCATATCATCCTTTCACATGGCATTTGGATTGTGGAATTTATTTTCTTTCCTAGAGATTGCATAATCAAACCGGTGACCAGATTGTGGAGGAACAAGGATGTGGATCCAAATTACTTCCGCTACAGATATTCTGTATTATTAGGAGAGCTAATCCAGGTAAGGATCTTTCCCTCTTCAATTAATCGAATTGAGATATATAGAGTTTTTACCAACAACTAACATAAGCACAGAGAGACCAGGTAGAAAAACAGAGCAAGGGGTGAATAGATGAAGAACTGAATTCATCTGAGGTGATGAATCCAAAGCCCAATCAACCCATGGAAATTTGGAAGTTTAAGAGTGAAAGATAAAATATATATATAGAGAGAGAAAATGGGATCAGGGGATTAAAAATTGGAAAGATAGAGATAAGTGAGGGAATCATGCATTTCTTGAGCCTTGAATTGGGTCGGCTACATCTCCTATTTAAAGAAAATCCAAACGACGCTGACACAGCTCTCTCTATCTCTCACAGAAGAGTCTGTTTGTGATTATACAATAGATACATTACTATTGAAACACGAGACAAAGGTTCAGTTAATGAAAGAGAGAAAGACAGAGAGAGATTTGAAGGAATTGTACCATCTTGGCATCGCACCTAAACGACGGCAACGACCAAGGTTGGTGGCTTAAAAGGTGGGGGAAATCGGAATGGTAGAAGGAATCAGCCAGTGAGAGAAAAGACAGAGAGAGATTTGAAGGAATTGTACCATCTTGGCATCGCACCCGAACGACGGCGATGACCAAGGTTGGTGGCTTAAAAGGTAGGAGAAATCGGAATGGTAGAAGGAATCAGCCAGTGAGAGATTTGAAGGAATTTGAAGCCAAAAGGAAGTGAGGCCTGCAACCAACCTATCGAAGCTCTCAGTCGTCCGAGAAGGCGAGAACTTTTCTTTCGAATGAAGACAAATGGGTTTGGGAACAAATTCAAGATTTTGAAATTTGGAGGGGTTTGTTCGATTTAGTAGGACTCAACCAAACCGTTTGGGTTAGGTGGAAAAATCGAGAAATTCTCTTTTAATAATTTTAAATAGCACATGTGCAAAATCCATGGCCAGATTTTAATATAGCACCCAACTTTCCATCTAACCATGAGCTGTTTAGAGGCTCCCAAGCAAAATCCACTTTCAATAATAATATGAATTTCCAGAGAGGTAGTTTATAAGTTTGATTGCTGTTTGTCCAATTTATGATGATGTTAATGCTGTTTGTTTGTTTTGCAAACAAGTTGGTCATTAATTGGTTAAGCACTTGTTTGGAAGCTTTGTCTGGAGTTTTTTTCAATAAGTATATTGTTTGGGGTTGAATTGTTTAAAACAAAGATTTGCTTATATTAGATAGTAACTCCCTACTGCCAATCTAAGGCATGGGATTCAAATCCATCTTGACATCATAAATCATACTAAACTCTTCTATTTTAAATGTAGAAAAAATTAAGTATGAGTTTTGCTGTAATTATTTTTCATTTGTCAGACAAGTTTCTCTTTTGAGTTGGAAAACGTCCATGGATGCTTATGTTTGATCAAGTTGGATGTTTGTTTTCCCGGAACTATTTGAAGTTTTCTGATATATTGACCCATTCAGTTTGATTTGCACTCCTTCGGAGCCTCAAGTATTCTTCGAGTAGAGGTACCCTTTTAAGCATCGTATATTATACACACTAGAAAGCATTCGAGCATCATCCAAGGGTTAGCCCAAGTTTTCAGGGTTTGAACCCAGTTCATGTGTCCATCGTGCGTGGTCGATTAGACTCGCTCGGAGTCGCCGCATCCACGTCTTCTCGGCCGGTGCTTTTTTGTGTGTTAGCCAGGTGCTTGGCCGGCTAAGAAAGCCATGCACTTAGTTAAACGCAAGCCAACTTCTAGACTTTTATCTGAATCTTCCTGGGAAGGACCCGGAGTGGGCTCAGTTTGTTCGCGAGAGGCTTGAAACGAGTCCACTGTTATTGGGGGAAAGCAATTGAGCGAAACTAGGGTTATGGTAATATTGCTCCATTATCACTTGGTGATCGATCATGAGTTAGAAATGACCTCTATAGGAAGAGCTTTTTGCATTGGGTATGTTTTTTGTTCCCTCATAAAGGCATAATGTTTACTAGTGTTTTTGAGATTTCTAGTTTCATGGTTTTCTCCTCAGCCTAGGGCTCAGAATATTTAAGGTCCTATTAGTTCGTTCACCTAGCCTGATTGTTGATAGTAAGTTGCCTTCATGGACTGTCAGGTGTATCCAGGTAATCAAACCATGATTTTGCTTAATCTAGATATCAACACTAGGAATTTTAGTGGACATTATTACCCATTGGATGGCTCTGCTAGTCAACTTCATGCGGCAAAGTAGAAGCTCTTGGCGCTAGTTCTTTCTGTTTATCCGTGATTTTGCATGGATAATGTGATGCTCATGTGGACATGGTAACTAACCTATGTATTCAACAAGCCAAACCTTAAAAAAAAAAGAGCCACACCATGCTTGGTTAAACTATGCAAAGGGGGGAAGCTAGATCATGCTTATTCAAATTTTTGTAGATAGCTCTTTTTATAGGCCCCTTATTACTTGAGATATCAGGAAAACTCAAAACAAGGGCAGGGGGCCACCAAGCATGGGAGTTGGTTTTGCAGCAGTCACAAAACATGTGTGAAGAGCGGAGGAGAGAATGAGAAGTTAGTAGTGAGTTGAGTCAGCTATTAGGTCAAGTGTTATGGGTTGTATTATGGATTCAGTTATTAGTTAGCTATGAGAATTGTTTGTTTTTCTGGGAAGGGAGAGAGAGAAGAAGGGAGGCATTGAAGAATTTATATTGGGTTTGGGCAAGGAGAGTTACAGGGAGTTCTGGCCTCTCATTTTCAGCATTATGTTTGCTTTGAAGTTCTGAACTTGGTGTTACTCTGTTTTGCTGAATCTATTCTTAATTGGAGTCCTAATTTGTGTGAAGAAGAGGCTGGTGAGTGTGTGAAAGGTGGTAGATAATATTTCTATAATCCACTAACTAACATCTTTCCTTCTTCTTCTTCTTCTTCTTCTTCTTCTTCTTCTTTCATTATTTGGAGGAAAACAAAGACAATTGAGGCTTATCAAGTGAATTGACGATCTTGAATGCAAAAGAAAACTCGAATGGAGAGATGTCCTTCTTCCCACGGAAGTGAAAATGTGTTTATTGGTTGTTGACTTTTGGGAATCAAGCAATGATATCAAACCAGTTTCTATTTTCTTTTTTGTGACGCGTTGCTCTCCTGAGTTTGTTTTGATCTAGTTACATGGTCAAACACCCAACAGCACTATGTGATTCTCCCTACCTTCCTCCCTGTTTATGAAGAAAACAGAAGACTGAAGTTTTCTTTTCCTCAATCACACATGTATTTTGTGTTTTTTTTTACTCGCTCATGGAAATATGTTGCACTTTTCTTGATCAAAGGTTACTCTGAACTTAACAAAAATTCCTATATTAGCCATCATCATGAATGAGATCCTATAAAGATTTAGTAGGATATACTGTAATAGGTGCATGTCAACGCACCAAAGCATGAAACTATCGCTTCAAAGCTTGTAATAATATTACAGAAGTAAATCCTGATTGAAATACATAAACACAATATATGGATATCTGATAATCATGCCATAGTCTAATTACAGAGATAGGTTTTGTTATACTTAGGTTCATGATCAAAGAACAGTGACTGCACAAATGAAACACCAAAGATCTAATCTTTCAAAGCCAGGAAAACATACCAATCCTCTAGTTGTTATGGTGACCTCCCCGTCACCAAGAACTATTTTTGGATTGAACCTCTATATTAGTAAAAAGGATGTATTCCACTTTCTGTTTTGGGTATCAATGATGTATAATTTTTTTATTTGTGCTCTCACCCATGCCTCCTATGTTTTCTTGAAGGTCTTATAACAACTGATCTAAACTTCCTAATGATTCATAGACTAGTCTTATCACAATTGAGAATATAGACATTTGTTATAAATTTTGATTCGATAAGTAGATATTGTGATAATCCACGTATTGATAATTGAAGAAAGGAAAGTGAAAATCAACTAGAAATTTCAAGAAACAGACATGGTTGAGGGGGGAACACTATACCATTTAATTTTGTAGACTAAAATTTAAGGGATGTGAGATTATCATATTGGCAACTACACTTTCGCAAGCGATGTGAGACCAACACAACTATTGTCCACGAACTATCCAAACTTGGCAGCAAATATGCAATTAAAGGAATTGCATGTTGACAACTGTTCAAATTTGTTTACAGTTGACAAACCCATTGGTCATCTTAAGAGTTCAGTCAAATTCAACATGAGTGGATGCTACAATCTAAGGTATGTCCCAAAACTGCAAGAAGTTATCTGAAATTCAAGGACCTGATAGGTTGGGATTTGGAAAATTTAGAGAAGTTGTGTATCAATAGATGCATTTCTATTGGAAATTACTTTGTTTGTACATATTAGCCTCATGTAGGACGTGTCTAAACAAGATAGAAACAAAAGATTTCTTGAAATGCAAAATGTCTGCAACTATTGGATATACCATCCAAGGAGCCTTTGTGAGCGAATTTTATAGGATACTGATGATTGCCTGATTGTCAGATTCTACCTCAATATGAGTTAACTTGAATCTTGAGCCCAGATCATTGTTTGTCGAATGGCTAATGCTTCCACTTTAAGGATATCCTGAGCTTTCACACCTTTCCCAAAGCAAAATATCATGATGATCTCTTGCTATGCCTCCATATCTTGCTACTCGTCTATTCTAGAATAGAGATCCATCCACATTTAACTTAATCTAAGGTTGAATAAGTGCCTCCCATTTAATGTTAATGGGACGTTTTTGATGGAAAATTTCCTCAATTTTAGGGCAGTAAAATTGGAGACCTTTCCATATTTGGAAGTACGTTTGAATAACTGTTGTATTGTCAGAGGAGTCTATCTAGCCGGTACATGCTTTCCAATATAGCCAAAGTGCAGTAAAGATCTTGAGTGTGGATGCTGAAGCTGTTGCTGATGGCTTCTGAGTTATCATTTGTAAGACTTTGTTCTCAATATCTCCAGTTATGATCATATTAGAAATTGAAGGGCATGCCAAACCTCCTGTGCAAATGGACATTGTATGAAAATATGATCTGGGGTTGGATTGTCCTCACCACATCAAAGACAACTGGGGGAGCATGAGCATCCTCGTTGGAGTAGATAAAGGGGGAGGGGGTTTTAAGGACCCCTTGATGCATAATAGAGCATTACTAAGTAAAGTGACTTGGAGATTATTTTCACACCAGAAGCAATTTGGGCACAATTCCTTAAAAATACTTACTTCCAAAACACATCATTTCTTGAAGTGAAAATGGGTACTATCCCTCACGGGCATGGAGAAGTATTATTGAAGGTAAAGAAGTTCTTAAGCATGGGCTGATTTGGAAGATTGGGGTTGGGGATCATATTGATGTATGGAAAGATAGGGGTGCAAGTTTGGCCCTAGCGGCCCTGACCCGCCCTAAGCCCGCCCTGAGCCCGAATAGGGCTTGGGCTAAAGATTTTGGCCCTTAGGGCGGGTTAGGGCCAAAATATTCTGGCCCTGAACTAGGGCCAAGGGCGGGCCTGGGATTACTCTCTGGCCCGCCCAGCCCATCCCGGCCCGTCCCTGATTTTGGTCCTGACCCAGGCCCTGATTTTGGCCCTAATTTTGGCCCTATTCTTGGCCCTGACCCAGGCCTTGATTTTGGCCCTAACCTAGGCCCTGATTTTGTCCCTGTTTTGGCCCTGATCCTGGCCTTGATTTTGTCCCTGATTTTGGCCCTGATCTTGGCTCCGACCTGTGCCCCGTTTTGGCCCCCGATCCTCGGCCCTGATTTTGTCCATGATCCTGTCCCTGATCTTGGCCCTGATATTAGCCCTGATCCTGGCCCTGATTTGAGTCTAAAGACTCTAGACCCTCCACCCACATGGAGAGGAATTAATTGTAATACATATGGGTGGATACTTGACACGTGTCAAATTTTAGAAACATGATCATGTTTTGTAGAAAATTAATAAAAATAAATTATAACCTCATTACCAATGTAATAAGCATCTATTTGATTTTGGCCTTGATCTTGACCCTAATTTTGGCTCTAATCTTAATATTAATTTGACGATGATCATGTACTACAGTACTAGATTTTTACTCTGATCTTCATACTAACATTGATATGAGTCTTGATTTTGACATTTAGTCACTTTGATCATATTAGACTATTAATTCATTTTTTATATTATTTTAAGGTAATTTTTATTTTTCCAACAAAGTCATTTTAGTTCAATAAAATATTGATTTTGTTTTTTGACTAAGGCAAGATAATATATTATAAATAATAATAACTATTACATAAATAATTAATATCTGACAAATCTATACCCCCAACTTCTCATCATGAATATCTAACAAATCTATTGTGATATTTCAAAAAAAATTTATTAAAAACATATAGCTATGTTTGTAACTAAAACATCATTTTCTTTAATTATGAAAAAAATACATTTTTTTTTTGAATACTAAATTATGGTGGATTTACTTGTTAACAAGGTTTTGAATATGATTTTTTTTTTTTGTATTGAATAAAGATATCAATTTATTGAACAGTTATGAATGAAAACATACCTACCTACGGCTTAAGTTATTGATTTTGAAGATAAAATTTTCATTTATCAGATTCATTTTGAATTCTGAATCTCTAATGTTTCTAAGTTTACAAAAAGAGTTTGTGTGACATTCTCTATAATTTACTTGAATTTCAAATATGCCTAAATTTAATTACAGTTATTCTCTCTACTTATTCTATTTCATGAATAATTTTAACTCTTTGTTGCTGGAGAAAAACCAAAGGAAAAAATAGAAGAGAGAGAGAGAGAGAGAGAGAGAGAGAGAGAGAGAGAGAGAGAGAGAGAGAGAGAGAGAGAGAGAGAGAGAAACTTGAGGGAAAGACAAATTAGAAATTAGGAATGAAGTTTGACAATTGTCTTAGAAGTTAGAAATTAATTGAGAATTGAGGTAAATCTTTTTCTTTTTCCCTTCGACCTTACATATAATAACCATAATTTTCATCGAATAGCAAATTAAAAAACCCTAGAAATTTGGATTTCTCTATTTCTCTAAAATCTAAATGGGTAAAAATAGTTAAATACATATTGAATATAAGTTTTGGATTTTTTGGTGACATCTTTACTATTTTATTTTCCAGAACTGAGTTTGGAATTTAAGAATTTAATTACTTTAATATGTATTTTAATTACTACCTACCTTACATTTGATATTTACGACCAAAGATATGGCCAATTAAAGCTAGGGACAAGGCCAATTAGGGCCTGGGCCAATCAGGGCCAGGGACAGGGCCAATCAGGGCCAGGGTCAGGGCCAATCAGGGTCAAGGCCAATCAGGGTTAGGGCCAATCAGGGCCAGGGACAGGGCCAATCAGGGATAGGGACAGGGCCAATTAGGGCCAGGGACAGGGCCAATCAGGGACAGGGTCAGGGACAGGGCCAATCAGGGCCAATCAGGGATAGGGACAGGGCCAATCAGGGCTAGGGACAGGGCCAATTAGGGCCAAGAACAGGGCCAATTAGGGCCAACCCATCCCGACCCGGCCCAATTAGGGCGGGAATGGGCTTGGCTTGGCCCTGTAGGGCTTAGGGCCAGGGACAATAATCATTGGCCCTGAACTAGGGCTAGGGCGGGAATGGGCTCAAATTATACCATATAGGGCTGGGCTTGGGATTGCAAAAGCCCGGCCCAGCCCAGCCCAGTTGCAGCCCTATGGAAAGATCCCTAGGCCCCTACTCTAAAGAATTCCAAAATCCAAACTAGAAGGCAAGAAGAGTGTGGGGTTTCATCAGTGGCCATTTGATTAACGAGCATACTAGAACATGGAATGACACAAAAATTATTAAATGGTTCTTCCCAAAAGAGGCTAATGTAATTTTAAACACCAAGTTGGCTTTATTCCCTACTAAAGATGCTCTAGTTTGAGGTGGTAGCAGAAAGGGTAATTTCTCAGTTAAAAGTGCTTATAAAATCTTGGTTCAACTTTAGGAAGGAGACAAAAAGAAGACACCTTCGTCATCTAAAACTCGTAGTTGGAATGACAAAGAGAGGAATATTGGAAGGAGACTTGGAAGTGCAAGACACTACCAAAAACCAGAAATTTTATTTGGAGAGCCTATAATGAATGCTTAGCAATAGCCTTTAATTTAAATTCAAGGAAGATAGGGGTTAATGTGTTATGTGGTGAATGTGAGTTGGAAGAAGCAACAACTTCTCATGTGCTCCTCCATTGCCGGTTTGCAAAGAGGGTTTGGTTTGGGTCACCACTCTCATGAAAAGTCTCTGATGAAAGCTGCAATTCTTTGAAAGAATGGATCATGATGTGGATGGAATTTAGCATGCTGGGTAAACAAGATACAAAAATATTGAAGAGCATTAGTTCCTTTTTTGCATGGTGGTTATAGAATACTAGACATTATCACATAATGGGAGAGAAGAATGGAATCCACATGAGGAAACTTAGAGGGCTGTTTATGCTGTTGAAGAATTTTGGGCTAATCAAAAGTTGAACAAGTTGGTTTTAGAAGGATTGAGTAAGAGGGAAGAAGAACAACAACAACATTAGGAACCTCTTCCATAGGGTTTCATGAAAGTAAATACTGATGCCTCATGGTTTGAGAAAACTAAGAAGGGAGGTGTAGGAATTATCATTAGACATGCGGAAGGTAAACTACTAGGAGCTACATCGATGCCTGGGCAATATAATTCTGTAGAGGAATGCAAAGTTATATCATTTAGAGGTGGGCTGCTAGAGGCAATAGCTAGTGGATTAGAATCAATCCTAATTGAATTGGATTATAAGTAGATAATCAAGTATATTAAGGGAGATACACGGCCACCAATGACATTAGAACCATTGAATCAAGATATCATCTACCTCATTGATAATTTTGTGCATTGCTAACCTTCTTATATTCCTAGGAGTTTTATGTAATAGCAGATCTTTTAGCAAGGAAGGCTCTTTCGGTTTCGAGCCCGAAAGAATGGTCTCTTTCAACTTAGTGGTTGGTGGAACTTTGTTCTCCTTCCCCTCCTACCCGCTTTGAATGAATTGTTGGTTCCCCCCCCCCCTCCAAAAAAAAAGAGGATAATCTTGAATCCATTTGTGTATATTATTTACTATTGGAATCCGAGCCAAGGTTAGGTTAGGGTCACGGACAATGACTGACTTTCTATAGGTGTTGGTCAAATTATTGTAATCTTGAATCCATCTTCATATATATATATATATATATATATATATATATATATATATATATATATATATATATATATATATATATATATATCTAACTCTTGATCTATTAATCAGATGTGTTGATCTTGAATTTATATTGATGTCATTAACTTTGCGTTGTCCTTAAACTCTTCCTCTTTACCTCCATTTTATTTTGCGAATTATGATGAAATCATTCAACCAGTGAAAAATCAAAATACAATTTATCATTTTTCTAAGAGCAAATTGCACTGACATCCTAAAATGGAGGTCTTAAAGCATTGACACCCCACTTTATATTAGAAAACTACATATACCCAAAAATTGGATTTTTATTGGACACATTAGTCCAATTTGTTATTGTTAGGATGCCAGTGCAATTTGCTCTTTTTCTAATACATGCTAGAATTAAAATGACAAAAAGCTTGGGCCAAACAAGGACAAATAAAGTCAACCGACTCAACCCAGTCCAATCCATCTCGACTAAAGTAACCAAAACAGGTGCCACAGCCCAAGGGGGGTTGGGTCCTGGTTTATGCGGTAGAAAACAAATTTTATGTAGTAGACTAAATGCTATCTTTTTAATCGCCCAAAAGAAGTTTTAACAAATTTTGCAGGAAATATAGTTTGCAGAAGAGAAATAATGTGGGTTCAAGGTCATAGGATGAAATTAACGAAGGTTATTGTGATGGTAGAGCAAACCCCATCACATAGCTAATTCACATTGCTACCGAAATTTAAAGGAGACACAAAATACTGATTAGGGAGAGCTTACTATTAAAGGGTTGATTCGGTTAATAATGATCAACACCTCTCAGTGAAGAAATCAAGATTTTATCACACCGTCAATTACAGTACACATTGTACAGTTAAAATTGAAACTAAATTTTCAATATGAGCTTATTACCCCTAAAAGGGATAATGATCATAACATCTATTAACTTTTAGATGAAATTATCAATTTATCCTAAACCCTCAAATTATCCATTTATCCTCAAATCAATATTCTTTCTTCCCTCTTCTTTTTTTCCAGTCAAAATGAGAAAATAAAAACTCAAGGACGAACCCTCCCATAAAGAAAGAAATGATGACACAAAACATTAGAAACAAAATAAAATAAAAATTCAGACACAAATAACTGCCAAATTCAGGAGATTTGCTAGTTAAACTCAGCAAGAGTTACCAATATATATATATATATATATAGGGAGTCTAAAAGTCAAGTAATTGAACCCAAGCAGAAAAACAAGCCAAAGTAAAACAGGACATGAGGAAAGTTTTAATAACCATAATAGACCCTCCTCCATTCGCCTATTATCTAACGTTTGTTCAACTCAACAAACAGCTTCATAAGATTGGTTTGAAAATCAGCTGCCTTGGCTTCCTTCCAAGTGAGCTTTCTTCTTCGCTTTCCTCATGTTGCGTAAGCCGCAAGCATTGCAGTATCGGTGCTGTATTGTTTAGAATAAACAAATTACCAGTCTTACTATCACATTTTCTAGGTAATTAATTAATTAACGAAATTTGTTTGTTTGGAGATTACCCACCTCTTTATCTGCAGAATAACGTCAGTGCTCATTTTCGCTGCCCTCAGTATCACGCTCGTGGCAGGTCTTACGATCACTGCCGTTCAAGAGTTGCAGTGAAGTAGCAATTTTCCCAGAAGGATTTGGCTGGAAAGTGAAACTTGGCCCAGGTGCCTGCAGTGGATTGACAATGCGAGTAGAGGAAATAGCAGCTAGTAGTGAAGCCTGTTTTTGCAACAAAGTTAAAAGAAAGTCTTCGTCATCCTAATAAAAATAAATAGATTCAATTCCTCCCCAGATAGATTTTTTTAAAACATAATAAATAAAGAATAAACGTGTCAAAAAGATGTGAAACTAATTACAATATAATTGGGCTTTTTAAATGACTTCAAGGCTAGGTGACGAAGCAAGACGAGAGAAATGAGGAATTGCAGTCCCTTCGTAAAAGTTGGAAAGGGGAGAGTTTGAAATATTTAAAGGAACCTGTGTGTGTTGTTTCTGATAGAAGCGTATAAAGTGTACAAATTGGCCCAAATCCAACCTATGCCCAGGTAAGGGCAGGCAAGGTTTGGGTTTAATCCTCAAGCCAACTTGAACCAAAAACCTTAGGGCGTGTTTGATAAAGTTCTTAAAAAACGATTCTGGCGTTTTTCTGTTCTTTGAGAACGGAAGAACGGGTTAGAGGCGTTTGATAAAACGGTTCGTTCTTCTGTTCTTTAAGAACAGACCAGTCAAAAAACTGTTCTAAATAACGCTTTTTGCAGAACATAAAAAAGATGTTTTTACCAAAGAACAGAAACGGAAATGATAAAATTGGTTCAAATTGAAGCCTTAGAACAAGTTTATCAAACGCTAACTTATTTTTCAACAAAAAAAAAAAAACACTAACATATTCTATTTAAACGGATTTATCAAACGCTCATTTTCAAGTAAAGAACGATCTTTTAGTATATAAACATTAAAAAACGGTTTTGCATAAGAACTGGTTTCTCAGAACGGAAACGTTACCAAACGCATACTTAGTTTCTAATATCCATGGCACACGATGCAAAGCAGGGGGTGTCAGTTGGTCGGGCCAGTCCAGTGTCAATTGGGCCTATTACTCCAAAAGGTTGGACCTTCTATAACCTATTTAATGTTTGGTTTGGTTCGGTCTCAGGCCATAATCGGGCTGCCAAGAGATCCTTGGCACTTCAAACTCTGCTTACATTAGAAAGTTTGTGGACTTTTTAACCCTCAGATTTTGCTCCAATATAAACCACTTCTTTAGAAGAATATAATATTGCATGAAACAATTACCATACAATAATAATAAAATACATTGATTTTGAAGCCGTCGTATCACCAAATTAGTGAGCAGCACTCAAGTTCAATATATAGAATTAAAACAAACAATTCCACTCAACATTCAGAGAAATAAACCAGAAACTTCAGCTTTTTACTGATTTCTCAAAAAAAGAGAAGAGAAGAACTCACATATGGGCGTTTAGGTTACCAGGACCATGGAACAAAAGCCCCAACTAGAAAAGCTGAACCAGATTGTTAACTTATATATCTAATGCATCACAGCAAGGAAACGCAATAAGAACGAACTATGACCATTATTCAATGAAATCAAAATTGAAACTGATAAAATAGCTACAGATCGATGATATACCTGTGCAACTCTTCTAAAATATCCAGAATTCTGGTTGTAGTGGACGGTACGAGCAAGCTGGAGAGACAAAAAATCGATGTCGCCACTGGCATAATCTATCGCCCCAAAAGGATTTTCTTAGTCTACTGATGAGATCCTGTTCACGATTCTCCATTGAATTATATTATAGTTTTGAACATAAATGAAAAGAAGAAGAGAACCTATACGTTCATAATAGGCGTGTCTTTCAACAGCCATTGCCTTAAGTCGTCACTTAGAATAGAATCTCATTTTGATAAAAAATTAAATACATTCAAATCTCTGTCTAGGGAGAGGGACCGATATTGATGGTGAGACAAATTTTAAAATGAAGAAAGAAACCGTCAATAGTAACAAAACTCTTAATTTTTTTAGTTCAAAGGTAAGAAAAAAATGCAATTCATCCTTATATAAAAAATAATAAATTCTAACAAATTGTCTATTCCAAAAGAAAAACAAAAAAAAAGGACATTCAAATTAAATTCAAAATGAATGACGACACTTTCCATGGAAGAAACACTGATCTAAACGTTTCTATAACCATGTTAAAAAAATGTCCTATACTTATTTTGTATAGTAACGTTCAAATTTTTTCTCTCCCTTAGAAAAACGCTTCCTTGTTGAACTAAGTGAGAAAATTGATATTGACAATGACAGCTGAAAAAACCGTGAAGCTTTCAATTGTTGTTTTTAAACTAAAAAATATTGTTTAATAAAAGGAAGATTACGATTTTAAAAAGAAAACTAGAGACAGAGAGAATTCCATTTATGTGCAAATGAAAGGCCACTTATATATGTGCAAGGCATTGACCACTGACCCTTGTAGAATTCCATTTTCTTTTTTTAATGTTAAAAGTTTCAATAAGCAAAATTATCCAGATCTTCAGCGTTCGGTGGTTGCTCGAGCTTTACAAGTTCCATATTCCTCCTTCTAATGTTGTATGTCACTTGTACTAACGAATCTTTCATGGAATGTATTGAATTTATCTATATCTATTTTTTTTCTTCTTTTATTTATTTATTTTTAGATATCAGTTTTCTATATGGAAAAGGGAATATTATTAATATAAGTGCCGTCGAATGAGGTTGGGTTTTTAACAGCTCTACTAACCTACCATCGGCATATCCAACCTCCCTCGGAGAGTTCTTGGGTTCGCACTCATTTGGCCGCATTAAATATTCTTATTCTCATTGTATTTATTCTCCCAGTTAATAAATATCTCAAGCATTTAAAAAAATTACTTGTATGCCATTTTTTTGAGAAATGCATATCATGTTTTTCATTTGTCAAACTTAATATAGTTAAAAAAAAATTATATATTTTAAACAAAAAATAATTTAAACGGTCTATAATCAATATAATTTTGTAATTTGAAAATGAAAGCGAATTTAAAAGTTTTACAATCAACATATACTTACTAAATTAGTTTTCTCCAATATCTCAGTCTTTGCATTAGAAAGTTTATCACTATAATTCTTTTTCATATCATTCTCAATTTTATATTTAGAATGAGAATTTGAATCAAATAAACGAAAAAAATGTGTAGGGAGACTATATTAAACTCATTTTGTATTTATAATAAAATTCTAATCAATAATGCATGATACATGATTGTTTTTCATAACTAAAATGTCTTATAATTGTTGCTATAATGACATTTAGCTTGCATTTTGTGAGAGTATAGTAGTTACTATTTTTCATGAAAAAACTATGAGAAATTATGAGTTTTTGATATAATGGATTAGGATAAAATTATTCATTTATTAATTAGTAAAAGGGTAATTATCACTTACCTCCCCTCTTAGTTGGACAAATAGCACTTACATCCCCTCTTAGTTGGATAATATCCCTTACCTCCCCTCTTACCTAGCAAATATATCAAACACCTCCCCTCTGTTAACTTTCTCGGTTAAATTTAACTTTTTCAGTTAAATATTTTTTTAAACCCCAAACTACCCTCGGCTAAAAATATATTTTTATTTTAAACCTAAATTACATAATCACCCTAATAATTAAACTAATAAATTACCCTCAATTAAAATAATTATTAAAAATTAAAACACCATAGTTAAAACCTAAATTATCTTTAATTATTAAAAGCCCAACATATCCTTCTTCTTTTTAAAAAAATTTATCAAACAATTAAAAAAACCCAAAATAGTAGTACGTGTTAAAAATTATCAACATACCCTTTTTCTTAATTGCATTTTTAATTTTACTTGATAGTAATAGGTGTTTTTTTAATTGTTTGATAAAAAAATTAAAAAAAAGGTATTTTGGGCTTTTAAATGAGACATGTTATTAAAAAAAATATTTAATTGAGACATTTGCATCAAGATTTACTTCTCATTCCAACCCGTCCAAAACAAATTACCAATTCAAACATGAGAGGAAGAGTAGTGGGAGACATGGCTCGCATTCTCTTTCTTGGCTGATTAATTAAGAATCAATAGAGTGGTAGAGATCTAGTAGAGAGGTCATAGGTTTGATCCTTGCAAACAGGGGTCTCTCCTTCGAGGATGTAATTTAAGTGCACGCAAACTGGTCCGAATGAACCTCTAGCTTCCAAAAAAAAATTAAAAATCAATAGAAATACAAGCGTATAGTTTTTTCTACTAAAAGTCTAAAACCGACATAAAATTGGAAAAACTGAAAATGTTTTAACTGAAAAAAACTGATCCACAGGAATAGAAAGAGAATGTGGAGCCCATTAATTTGTTCTCTTATTCTTCCTTTTTCTGTTTAAATTTTTTTTTCCTTGGTAAGTTTGTATGTTCTAAATTAATAATTTGTTCTAATGGATAAGAAGGATTGTCGGTGATTATACATAGCACTTGTGGAAGCCTGGCTGGGTGGTTCAAATTGCAAGAATAGACACCAAATATTCTTTCAGGTCGATCCTCCTATAAAATTAAATGATGTGACTTCAAATGTAGTCTGCTTTCTATATTTTTGGACCTTGGGCCCCACTTTTGCTAAGAAAGAAACAGAAAAGGTCACATCACAACAACAATTCGATGCCCAAGGACCCTTGAAATGGGACACCAGCAGATCAGTTTTTTTTTGGAAAATTGAAGGTTTCCTTGCTAATCATGTAGTAGGGGTGTCAATTTTCAACAGAAAACGTTACAATCGGACCGAACCAGCCTGTTATAGTCCGAACCGGCCCGGACTGATCCTTAATGGGTCGTAATTGGGCTGAGGGTCCTCAGCCCGAATGGTTTCGGGCTGGCCCGGCCTAGCCCGTGTGCGGCCCATTCAGCCTGTTAGTCTTTTACATAAATAAAATTAAAATATTAAATGTAATTTTTTTTATTGTTTAAATGTAATTAATGATCCATGAATTTCGGTGTTTGAGACGTTGAGACTCGAGTTTGAGTAGTTGAGAGTTGAGTGTCAACACGTTTAACAATTTAAGTTCTAAGTTTTAATTTTTTAATTTTCAAATTTCATTTAGTTTTATTATTTTAAAATTTAAAAGTCTTAATTGATAACTCTTAATCTTAATTTTAATCGTTAACTTTTTAATTTTCAAATTTCATTTAGTTTTATTATTTTAAAATTTAAAAGTCCTAATTGATAACTCTTAACTCTTACAAATTCAATTTCATTGGGTGAAACTTGTGAGGTTGGTCTACACATGATAGAAAAATATAAATTCTTTATTTTTTGAGGGTGGAGGGTGGTTTGGATCAAGCTAACACGATTACTTATTGTTGGATCTACTTGGAGTCTTCATCCTCTATCTTTTGTAGTTTTGTGTATGAGAAACTAGGATTTGGAGTTGAAGAAAAAATAAAAATAAATTTCAATATTGATTTTTAATTTAGTTCAAACCGTTAGTCAAACCGAATTCAAATCATTAGGCCAAACCGTTAGTCAACCCGAACCCAAACCGGACCAAACCGAAACCGCACCCAAACCGTTATCTTTTAAATGGGCTAGGGGTTTTTCAGCCCGAAACCGCTCCAAACCGTATCGTTGACACCCCTATCATGTAGCTTTGCTTCTCTTTGTTAGAGGTCCCGAGTATAAAAATAATAATAATAATAAAAAATTCCAAAAAGTTTGAAATTCTCTTAGAAGAATCATGTAAAACAAAATTGATAATAATGTCAACTTGACTGACCTTTGATGAGGTAGTTTTTACATTTTATACTCCTTCTCAGGTGTAGTTTAGACACAAGGATTCTCTTTAAGGAATCATGTAAAACAAAATTAATAATAAGGTATTTTTCATCTGGACCCCATGAGGTTTGGTCCATGTCATTTTTAGTTCAAAAAAAGTTCTTCTTTGTATTTGGCTCCCATGTGATTTTAAGAAATGATAAAGTAAGGACATATCATAATTTTGATGACCAAAATGCCCTTATGGTGCAACGGCCAAGATTGTATCTGTATATGCCATTTCGATCTAACGGTTCATATTAAAAAGACAAATTATAATTACATGTATAATCTTTTTCATTTTATATTCAAGGGTTTTAAGATTTCAAATTTACAAAATTATGCCCGAAATATCAAGCACTAAACTAACCGTAGATGGCTTACCAGCTGGTGTCGAAGCTACCGTCGATATAATCTCCATGGATCAAATACAGTATCTCAAGATAGCCTATGACCTCTTGAAACCACAACTCAAGCAGTTTTTCTCCCAAGATACCCCAGATTGGATCGTTCAAGATTTCTTTCCCCATTGGATGTCCGAGATCTCCCAGGAACTCAATCTCTAAATCCTGTCATCTTCTTCTCAGTCTTCCCTGCTGCCTTGTTAGCCTTCCTCAATCCATCAGAGTACCTCACTGTTGAAGCCCAGAGTAAATATTGGTCAACCCCTGAAACCCTAACCTCTCCATCTGAGTGGATCACCTTTCCGTCCACCGTTGCTTACCGACCATTTGAAGCAGGTCCTTTACATGTCGGTTTCTTTGGTAACAATGCCTCAAGTGTCACTGACGCTGACTGAGTCAAGATCATGGTGAAGTCTTGCAAGGCAATCGCTATATGAAGCTGCAAAGATTTTGAAGGTGAATATGGTCGATTTGCTGGAGAAGATCTATCTTTCTGATTAATGGTTCTGGGTTGTGTATTTCTGTTAAAATCAATCAGATATTGCTTGTGGGTGCCCCTGGAACACAGCTGAAACTAGGTAAAGTGTGGAATCACAAATTCATATTGTTACTGTAATTCCTCAGAAAGTAAATTTGTATTGCGTTCCTGCATGCGCATATCTATTTTTGGTGAGGCGTCTTCTTTTTTAACATTGGCAGCACATCAGTATTAGTTTGGCGCTTGATATTTCGGGCATAATTTTGTAAATTTGAAATCTTAAAACCCTTGAATATAAAATGAAAAGATATACTTGTAATTATAATTTGTCTTTTTAATGCGAGCCGTTAGATTGAAATGGCATATATGGATACAATCTTGACTGTCGCACCATAAGGGCATTTTGGTCATCAAAATTATGATATGTCCTTATTTTATCATTTCTCAAAATCACAGGGGAGCCAGATGCAAAGAAGAATTTTTTTTTGAATAAAAGTAACAATGACCGAACCTCAGATGAGCTTATCATCCCCTTTAGTTTGGAATGGTGGTAAGAAAATTGGTGCATATTGTGCGTTGCTATTACGTAACGAGTAGTTTCAAAATAAAAACACCATTTTCTTTCATAATAAATCCTAAAGACCCCACTTGAGATCACCCTTTAACCATGCCATACACCTAGAAACCCAAGTACCACACACATGAACGCTTAACTGTGAACACCGGAGGTCGACCACATAAAAGGGACGTAGTGCAACAAGGGGAGATTGTTTAGGGTTTAAGTCAATCTGGTTTAACCCAATTGGGTTTGGGTCAATTCGGTTTAAAATCAATTGAATTTGATTAATTGAAGTTTAGCTTTAAATTGAAAATCAAATGCTTATCTAACAACTTTCTATTAAAGTTGCCACATGAGACATTGTAGTCACTGGATCCACGTCCTCTGTAATTCCTTTTCCTATTATAGTGTAAATAAAATTCAAATTTATGGGTGGGTTTAAATAAAATTCAAATTTAGTTTAATTAGATAACCATTAAATTACTTAAATGCATGGCACAATCCACGGGAAATTGTAGGAAAAGGAATTACAGAAGATGTGTTCCTCATTCACTCACATCCTCGGATCCGCATCCTCTGTAATTCCTTTCCCTACAATTCCCAGTAATTCCTTCATAGGATTATGTCATGTGGCATTTAAGTAATCCAAAGGTTACCCAACAAACTAGAATTTAAATAACATTCAAATTCATGGGTGGATTTAAATAAAATTCAACTTTAGTTTAAATTATATAACCTTTGGATTACTTAAATGCCACGTGGCACAATCCTATGAGGGAATTACAGGGAATTGTAGAGAAAGGAATTACAGAGGATGTGGATCCCACATCCTCATTCACTCTACTACAAGATGGATTCACATCCTCTGTAATTCATTCCCCTGCAATTCCCTATAATTCCTTTTAGGATTGTGCCATGTGGCATTTAAGCAATCCAACGGTTACTTAATTCAAATTAAATTTGAATTTTATTTAAGCCTACCCATAAATTTGAATTTTATTTAAACTCTAGTTTATTAGGTGACTGTTGAATTACTTAAATGTCAAATGGCACAATCCTAAGAAGGAATTGTAAGGAATTGCAAAGAAAGGAATTCTAGAGGATGTGAATCCACTACAAGATGGCCGCAAAGGATGTTAACCCTTTCATAAAACCCCTATACGGTTCCAAAATGGATTTTTCCAAGTGTGGTGGTCAACGTTTTTCAAATATGCATTATGTACCGTACGTGATGTGCAAGTTGACAATATCTACATTTTTTTTGATAAATTCTTCGTTTTTCAATTGTTTTTCAAATATTCTTATCTTGTTGACAATTCTTATCTACATTTTGCTTGTGTAATTGTTTTTCCATAGACAGTTCGTTACGCAATCGTATCGTTATCAGTCGCTTTCATTTTTTCTCACTCACAGACAAGGCGTCATTTGGAAAAGGAAAACAAGTTTTTTTGGTAGAAAAGGAAAACAAGTTGCTACAGTTTAATTCTCAATGTTTTTGGGAGAGAAATATGTGGTGTTTTGATTCAGTTTTCTGTTTTTCTACATGAAACAAACAACAGTGTAGCACATTTTTGAACTACATTAATCATAGAAATACTAAATCGATCGGTGTTTCGTCAATGAAAAAATGTTTCTTTTCCATTTTGGATACACTTGGAAGGGTGTTCTTATGGGGACAAACATTTTTCTGCACTAGAATCTACAGGTGAAAACTTGCAAACATAATTGTGAGACCTTGCAAACCCAGTAGAAGAATCAATCAGACAACTCCAGTTGTGTTAAACAGGCTTTCCAACTTCTCCAGTTCTGATGTCAAGCATTTCAGTACTGTAGATTAGGGTGAGATTTGTCTCTGTGAAACCAGGCATTTCAACAAAGCAACTGCAATATGATATAATTCTGTAACTCTCTATGCTTTTCACCAACGACCAAGGCGTCATTATATTGCATTCCACATTGGTTGCAAGCCACACACGCACACGGAAACCTTGGAAACTTTGTAGACTGATCAACCGGAGAATGCCTTTCCGCCGTGCTTTGACTTTAGAGAGAGAGAGAGAGAGGGAGAAATCAAGAACGAAATATTCCTCGTCACTGTGTCACCTTACCGATGGGCTTGACTCTTAGCTTCCCACCGACTTCAGAATGCTGAAACTTGAGCCGATAAGAATCGGCTCGGACAATGGGGGTGCACGAGCGATGAGCCATTGGCCCCACAAGGCACCACCAACTGTATCTTCTGATGGGTTTTGAAGTTTCCAGTCTGACCCTAACCCTCTAATTAAGAGAGAAACGATTTTGTTTGATAAATTAATGAGGGAGAGAAAAAGAAAATTTAGATTTCCACCATTGAGCAAATCAGAGGTATCACTAACACCAAACCCATGTAGCGTTATCTTTCTTTCCGGCACAATTGGAAAGCCGGCTCACCAAGCTTGAGCAAATCACCCAAGCTTGCTCGACGACTTTTAACGTTGTAGTAGTTGACAGTGGAGTTTTCCGCTTCTTTGTTTCACTTGCTCTCTCTCTCTCACACACACAATCTCAACCTCGCTGCTCCACCAGCTGATATCCAGGTACTCTTCTCTCTTTCTTTCTCTCTCACACTCACCCTGCAACATCCATGTATCTCTAACCATTTTGGGAGGTCAAACATAGATGGCTACTCACAACAGAGGCGAAGAGCATTTAGCTTCCCATGAACAGCAGGTAACTCTCTCTCTCTCTCTCTCAACGTCGCTGCTCCAACAGTAGATATCCAGAAACCACTTTCTCTATCTCTCTCTCTTAACGTCGCTCCAACAGGCGATATCCAGAAACCCTCTCCATTTCTGTATCTCTCGCTCCTCCCAAAGTTGCTGCTTCAACAGTAGATATCCAGAAACCCCTTTCTCTATCTCTCTCTCTCTCTCAACGTCGCTGCTCCAACAGCCGATATCCACTCTATCTCAACGTCGCTCCTACAGGCGATATCCAGAAATCCCTCTCCATTTCTGTATCTCTCGCTCAGTTGCTGCTCCAACACTAGATATCCAGAAACCCTTTCTCTCTCTCTCTCTCTCTCTCTCTCTCTCTCTCTCTCTCTCTCAACGTCGCTCGCTGCTCCAACAGCCGATATCCTCTCTATCTCAACGTCGCTCCAACAGGCGATATCCAGAAACTCCTCTCTGTCTCTCTACGTCACTGCTCCAACAGCTGATATCCGGTAAGCTCTTCTCTCTCCCTATCTCAACCTCGCAGCTCCAGTAGCGGATATCGAGGGGTAATCCCTTCTCTCTCTCATCCTTTTTTCTCTTCGCTTTCTGAACGTAGCAGCCACCAGCAGCACCAGCCGAGGGCTAAACCCAAATCATAAACAGTCAGCACCTCCCTCTGGTCAAGTTTTCTCATCGTAAACTTGTTGTTCACTCTTGCAAGCGTCACCCTTTTTCTCTTCGCATACTCACTGTGCCGTTCGTATCTGCAACATGAAACGTGGCCGCCAGAACCCTGAAAACAACACAGAGCTGAACCGGACTGATAAGGACCGGACCAAACGAGACCGACCAATAAACGGGTCAGTCTGAAAACCAAACCGATTATAAAAGGTCAATCTCAGTGATACGGAAGAAATCATAATTGAACAGGTTCGCCCTTGGTTCGACCCTCGACCTCGGTCAGGAAGAAAAGAACCGACTCGCATCTGTGTGGGCCGGGTTTAAAAGATAACTTGCTGAGGAAGTAAACTACTTAGTCAACAAGTACGCCCGAATCCGTGATACTCGGAGTGGACGAATCGTCAAGTAGACGGTTAGCGGCACTTGTGGGAGCAAATGATCATGCTTATTTAGATAACTACCACGCTACGATCGTGTAGTTATCCATTATCCTACCGCGAACGAATCTATTAACAACGGATCTAATAGTTAAGATTGGACGGCCACCCGAAGAAGGCTCAAGTAAATCCAACGAAGGAGATTCGAAGGTAAACACTATATAAGACCTAACCTACATACAGGAGAGGTATCTGAATCATATTTCATCTATTCGTATTCATACTTTTACTCTGTACACAAGCAGAGCCTTTTGTGATTAAGTTCATCAACTGACTTAGCCTTCGGAGGTGGACTCCCGATCCCAGCGGTCGGGCCACATCTGACGATTGTTTTTGCAAGTCATCCATCGGAGATCTAAGGGCTGAGCAGATTTTGGACTCATCACTTAGTTTCACAATTAGCCTACCAACCGACTGGCCGATTAGAAGACCAGTTGACCAAATATATGACCCTCTATATCTCAGGTTTTCTTGTTTTTATTTTTTAAATAATGATGGGTCCAATTAATCAGTTTAATTGAGAGATGCCCCTCCCCCATCAGTATGCCTCCTTGGCCCACAAAAGATGTTTTGGTTTATTTATCTGAATGTTGAGTGAAATTGTTTGTTCTAAGGCTATATATATTGAACATGAGTACTCCCTACTAATTTGGTGATACTCACAACCCAATGGTTATATGACCGGCTCAAAATCAATGTATTTTACTATAATGTGGTAATTGTTTCATATAATGTTGTATTCTTCTAAAGAAGAGGTTTATGAAAAATCAGGATTGGAGCAAGATCTGAGGAGGGTTGGCCATTGAAGCTTGATTTATTGTTATTTCAATGCTAAATGGATGGCGAAGCTGCCAATCTCAAGAGATCACAAGATCAAGATATCACCACAGTGGGGATCTCATCAGGGCCTTTTCTTTTCTTTTTCTTTTTTCATTTCAGTTGATCTGCCTAGCTAATTTATGAAAATTGGAAAGAAAAAAAATTTAGTCCAGTTCAAGGATCAAAAGATAGATTTAATGATTTCAATACTAATTATACTATCTTCCGAAGTCTTCATGTCGATTGCCTCTCTTTCTCTTGAATATGATGGTTGCTATGTTTTTGAAGACTTAGGATCTCTTCTTTGATGCTTCGGTATTGTAAGTACAGTTTTGTCTTCCCAGTTGATATGGTTAATTGTTTGGGTAATGAACATGTACAATTAACCTAAAGCTCACAAGAAAGGCAGCAACTCCACAAATTAGTAGATCAAGTATGAGTGTTGCTAAATCACTTGTCATTTGCAAAGCTCATGACTTTATAATGTGACTAAGCTTGAAGTGCCAAGGATCTCTTGGCATCCCAATTATGGCCCGAGACCGAACCAAACCAAACATTAGATTGGTTGTAGAGTGTCCAACCTTTTGGAGCAATAGGCCCGATCGGGACTGGACTGGCTCTCCCAACTGACACCCCCTACTTTGCATCCTGTGGAATTGACATCAGAAACTGGGGTTTTCGGTTCGGGTTGGCCTGAGGATTAAACCCAAACCTTGCCTGACCCTACTTGGGCCAGTTGGTTTTCAACCCTAAACCCACTCTAGAAGTTAAGAAAAGTTGGGCTGGGCCTAGGTCGGATTTGGGCTGGTTTGAACTGACAGGATTTTATTAACACTTCTATCAGAAACAACACAACACAGGTCCTTCAATTCTTTCAACTCTTCCCTTTTCCACTCCTACGAAGGGAACGCAATTCCTCCTTTCTCTTGTCTTGCTTCATCATACTCTTGAAAAACCCGAAAAAGCCCAATTATGTGATTAATTTTTCATCTTTTTGTCATGTTTATTCCTTAATTATTATCTTGTAAAAGAAAATCTAGGGAGGAATCTTGGGACTTTATTAACTTTGTTGAAGAAACAGACTTCGCTGCTAGCTACTTCCTTTGCTCAAAATGTCAACCCACTCGCAGCTGGGCCAAGTTTCACTTCACACCCAACTCCTCCCGAGGAAATTGCTACTTCACAGGGACGAAAACGACGACAGCAACAACAACGACGTCTGAATGTAGAAACTTGCCGTATGTGTGGGCGTACCCTCATCAATGAGCACTGGCGTCATCTTAAAGTTTGCGAGGTGTGTAATTATAAAACAAACAAATTTCTTTGATTAATTGCCTAAAAAACTTGATGGTAAGATTTATAATTCGGTTCTTCTTGAACAATTACAGCTCCGAGTTTGCAATCGGTGTTTTTACCGTAATGAGAGCAATGAGGAGAAAGCTAAGATAGAAGCAGTGTTAGGTTTATCCTAAGCAATATATGGGCTTGGATTAATTACTGGGGTTAATAATTGATGGGGGTCTCAACACATCGGGCCGATGCACTGCCATTAGGATTGAGATGGGCCAAATCGGTTCATTGTGGAAGTGGACTAGGGTTAATTGAAACCTTAAATTATGTTGATTTGATTTTGGATTGGATCCAATGGGAGGATTTAGGGTTTAATTAAAACCCTAAATCATTATGGAACTAGATTCTGTTAATTTGATTTTATTTTTGGGATAAAAAAAAAAAAAATGATCATAATGATATAGTTTTTGTTGAGAGAAGGCAAAAAGAAAAAAAAAAATTTTAAGCTGTGTGGGCGCACTGCGTTCGTGCTGCGCGCGTGCACCACGAACGCAGCAGGCGCACGCAGGCAAAAAGCTGCGCTAGCGTGCACAAACAGTGCGCAACGCATGCAGACGGCTGTGCCAGCGTGCGCAGAAAGGTTTCTTCACAATAAATAAATAAAGGGAGAAAAGGAAGAAATGAAAGAAAAGAAAATAAAGATTTAATTTTGTATTAACCCCTTGTTGGTTGTGTTTTATAGATTGTGCATATTTTGCTTCTCAACTACAAATTTTGGATGGAGATAATAAGAGGAGGAATGTAATCCACCAAAGTGGCATCTCCGGACCATCTTCTTAAATTTGTATTAACCCCTTGCTGATTGTACTTTATATTAATAGATTGTGCATATTTTGTTTCTCGACTACGAATTTTGGATGGAGATAATAAGATGAAGAATGTAATCCACCAAAGTGGCATCTCCCCATCTTCTTATTGTCTGCCACAGTAGTCAAAGTTTGGTGACATTTGTCCAAAGTTGATGTTATTTAAGTAACATTGATATTTGCACTCAAGTGGAAATGAATAATAATTTAAGAAATTTCATTAACCCAAAGGTAATGAGATTTTCGAGGATTTTTGTTACATTCAATTTTTTTAAATGTGGGTTAATACATTATGATGTTTTGAGAAGCATAATTTAGAAGTTCTTTATCACCCAAAGGTGAAAGGAATTTTCAAAAGTTATTGTTGTCCCGCGGTATTTGCAAGTTACATGTGAGACCTTGTATATTCTAACCCAAAGGTTGAAATATTACTTGGTCGGCTCATGTTGGCTAAGGTTTACGCTTTTAACATGTTTGGTATGATGTGATTTTCATAAGTTTCTTATCACCCAAAGGTAAAGGGATTTTAGAAAGTCATTGCTAATCCGCAGTATTTGCAAGATTACATGTGAGGCCTTCTATATTTTAACCCAAAGGTTGAAATATTACTTGGTCAGCTCATGTTGGCTAAAATTTTTGTTTTTAGCATGTTTGGTATGGTATGATTCTCATACATGTATATCTAAGAGTGACGTGTGATACTCACAATATGATCATGATATAATTGTTTGAATGTCTACTCTCATTTATATTGATTTTTTGAACTTTTGTTCTCCTCTTAAGATGTCTGCTCAAGCTAATGCTTTGGCTTCCATCCCTGCTCTTTCTAGGGAAAACTACAAAAGATGGGTAGATGAAATAAATGCTACACTTGGATTGCTTGATTTTGATGTGGCTCTTAAAGAGCCAAAGCCTTCTGATCTTTCTGCTGCAAGTACACACGAGGAGAAGCTGAAGCATAAAGAATGGGTGACAGCCAATAAGAAAAGTTTAATTATAATGAAAAAGTCCATCCTTGAGTCCATGCGTGACAGTGTAGAGATAAAGGACACTGTAGTAGAATATCTTGTAGAGATAAAAGCAGTGTTTGAGTTATCACAAAAAGGGGAGAAAGGAGAACTGATGTCCAAGCTGACTTCATCTACATTTGATGGTATGGGAAGTGTTAGAGAATATCTTCTGGAGATGTCTTCTATTGCAAATAAATTAAAAGATCTTGGGACAACGATTGTCACATCCCGCCCTAAATCCACCAAGGAGATACCCTATCTGGGATTACCCGGGAGTGAATTACAGTCCCGCTGATCAAGTTTAGGAACGATCATAGTCACTTAGCACAATAATATAATCAAAAGCAACAACGATTCCTTGTATCCAAATAATTTAATAATAAAAGTCGAGAAGGTACCTCAGAAGGATTCACAAATAACATCAGAATGCGGAAAGGATTTCATTAGTATAAACAATCAAGTGTGAAAAGGAGGGAGGAAACCCATCCTATAATATTAGCGGAAGGTGAAACGACTAAAAGTAAAGGTTACAACCGATTCACCAAATAACAAGTGAAACAACTAAGCTATAGTCCCAACAATTCAAATAAAAGGTTAAAAAGGGAATGAGGCGACATCCCATCCCTAACACACAAATATAAAACTGAACTGCTAAACAAGTCCCGATCTCGGTCTACTCGTCTTTATCAACTGGTTCATCGCCACCAGTATGATACAAGTCTTCAACTCGGCCTCCAGAGGGTTGAGCGCCACGATCAGCGGTGGTAGTACCTGTAGAAAAGTCTAACAAAATATATTGCAAAAAGGAGTGAGTTCAAAAGAACTCAGCAAGGTAGTCATTCCATAACATATAAACCATATGATACAAGCCATAACATGATGCAATATGAAATGGAACACATGATGCAAGTATGGTTCTAACTCTATGAATGCTGGTCTCTAAGGTAGACATGCTTTAAGTCATAGCACCGTACTTCTCTGGGTCGTCTGTCACTCTCCCATTCCATATCTTGGGAATGCCCGGGGAAGATCGGTAAAGTCATCAAAAAAACCGTGGTAAGGGGAATCGGTCACCGCTCTCTCACATCACCATTTGGTCAAGTACTGGCGCATGTCACAGTAAAGCCTAGCCCAATGCAAGTCATCTACTCAGTCGGTCAAGTCAGATTCAGATACGTCCATTCCTCGCCCCCGGCAATCCTTTCTGGTATCCTTCACACTAGAGTCAGCGAAATCCCGGATTTCGGACTCATCAACCCTATTGGTCATCCACATATAGTAAACGGGAAGCTCTCACGTCCTCTCACGGGTTGGTTACCGGTCTTGAGCGCCCGTGAGCCCAAGTCTATCCATATGCAACTCTACCAATAAATGGCCCCTTTCAGGTATCCGTAGCATGGTTTATGTCCCCTACCAGATTGGTTACCGGCCTAGAGCGCCCATCCAACCATACACTACCACGGGTTGTTCAGTCTCAATGCCCTTCCGATTCGGGTCTGACACAACAAGGATAAACCTAGCCAACCAACTAGACAGTCCTATGTATGTCATCCAATAATCCGGGAAAGAGTCGATAGGCACCTTCGGAGAACACCCCATACTATTCCCTCCGGTGCCCAAGGACAGAAGCGTCAATAGGACACTCCCCAATCCCAAGTTATACGTAGGCAATCACATATTCAAGTTCATCACTTCTCATGCATCCAATACATCTTCATAATACAAGTTAAATCATGATATTGAAATGAATCATCATAAACATAAGTAAACAAGAATAGTAATGTAACATGACAAGAGTATAAAGATTTCAATACTACTGTTCTAACACATATATAACAGTCTTATAAAGATTAAAAGAAATCAAGAGATTCTATTCATAAATAAGAACATGAATCATAAGTTGATGATCTATATGTTTATGGAGATAACCATCCTTACCTTGGGTTGAATTGATGATGAATTGTGAGTACCAAGAAATAGTCCAAAATAATTGTTAAGGCCTTAAACAAACATCAATAATAAGTTAGAGAAGGAATCGGGAAGATTGGATGTCAATTGGATCAAAACTGGCCAAGGTTGCTGTCAGCAACAACTTTGGTCGATGGTCTTGGTCGATGGTATCGACCAAAAGGATCGACCAAAATTATCTTCGGGATAGAATAGTTGATTTTGGGGATTTTGGTCCGAAATGGGTCTTCCGGGGCTCGGATCGATCTGAAACTTGGAGGGATGATTAATAACAATGTAAGAACACTACCTAGAAAGTATTATCACAATCCAATGGTCCAAATGAAAACCCCCAAATTGAGGTCCTATGTTCTAAAGACAAGAATCCTAGCATTCATGAGAAATTGATGAAATTGAAAGGGAAGCTAGAGAATTAGTTGGGGAATAGGTTAGGAACAATAGCAGGAGACTATGTAGCAAGAATCAACATGATCCAATGGTCAAATTGAAAACCCCCAATTTGAAGCCTTAGGTTCAAACTTGCAAGAATCATGTTCATCAATGAAATCGATTGCAATTGCAAAAGAACTTAGGAATTCAATTAAGGGAATGATGGGCAGTAGATTAGAGATACATACTAACATATAATCAGACCTAATTGAAAGAGAAAATCAGATTAAGAGATGAATTCATGTTGTAAAGAAGAGAAAAATCAAAATAAGAAAGCAAGAACATCATGTATGAGAATCATAGCATGGAAAGGGTGAAGAGAGGTTTAATCAAAGCAAAAGAGCTTGTAGAAGAGATGGTTGCAAGGTTGCAGCACCTTCTTCACGAACTCAGTAGCAAGAAAAAGATGAGGTAGAAGTAGATTAGAGAGAGAGTGAGAGATTACATACCTTGGAGAAGAGATTAGAGAAGAGAGACAATGATTTTTGTAGAAGATCATCACCCAAGCCAAGGAGGAGCCTAAGAGGAGCCTTCCCACGTTCTCAGGTGTTGAAATGAGTAAAATATCGTTCTAGGTTCGAGGTTTCACTTAAATAGATGAAGGAATATCCAAAAAGCATCTTTTTCACGATTCTGGGCAACTTTGGTCGATGGTCCTTGGTTGATGGCATCGACCAAAGAGCATCGACCAAAACTGGTAACAGGTTTCAGCAGAAAATCCAGAAATAATTCAGCAACTTCGAACAGGGATTCGGAGGGCTATACAAGGTCAAATTGAGTGAGGTTTTCTCCTACAAGTCAATCAAGAAGTCTAGTTTCCAGAAATACCTTTGGATCAAGCATGAGAGTTCATTAGGTCCACCAACTAAGCTCACCTTCTTCGATGCGCAAGCAGGATTTGCCAGACATAGTTCAGCAACTTCGGACAGGGATTTGGGGGGCTATATGGGGTCAAATGGAGTGGGGTTTTCTCCTACAAGTCCATTAATAAGTCTAGTTTTGGGAAATATATTTGGATTGATCACAGGAGTTCATTTGGTATTTCAACTAATTCACCCCTCTTCGGTGCGCAGATTCAAAACTAACACTGACAATGCTCTCAAGTGAGGGGCATCATCGTCAATGTCCACGGGCTTGGGTTTCGACACCAAATAATCAACCAAAAGGGTCCACAAGTATATTTTCCCCCACTTTGGGTCTTCGGACCTATAAACATAACAGGTCCCGGGCCGGGTCAAGGTTAGGATAAGGCCAGACATTACAGATCTACCCTAAGGGAAAGGTCTGACATGGCTTCCTAAGGTTTTCAAAGATAATAATATTGAAACTAAGGTCCAAATTTAAGGTCTAATATCAAACAAGTCTTTCTTTATCCCAAAATAAAAAGGGTGTCCGGGCTAGGTTTGGGCTGGATGTTACATTCTCCCACCCTTAAAATAATTTCGTCCTCGAAATTGGGAGAGTACTAGGCTTCTAAAGAGATGGAGGACATTGCTTTTATCTTGACCTTTCTTCTCCCAAAATCTTCGGAAAACAATTAACAATAAATCTTTTGTAAGAAAATGAGAAATAAATCTAACATGCTTTGAAATCAAATCGAAAATATGATCATGGCTTCAAGAAGACTTCACAAGGATCATGGCAAAGATCAATATGAAGATCATAAAACCATAAGAATGACAGGAGATTGTAGAAGAGATGGTTGCAAGGATGCAACATCTTCTTCTAAATCTCAATCACAAAGAATAAAACATAGTAAGAGTAGATCAACACAATACAAGAGAGATTATTAACCTTTGATTGAGGAACAGGAGATGAAAAGCTTGAAGTCTTGAAACAATTAGAAGGGATAACAAATCATGAAGATCACACTTGATTTCTCTCAGAAATCATCATGTGGAGAGTTCACAAGGTTATAGGGTGTATGGAGGTCCACTCTAGAACAGCAGGGGTAGAAGGATCAGTCATGGGAATGACTTAAGATCACCCTCCTATCAAAGGGAATAGAAGGCACAAGAAGAAATCATAGAGAGGATAGATCAGTTTCGGGGTAAACTTCTATCAAATGAAACTAGGTAACTCATACGACAGAGAATAAATCGAATAATGCATATGGTGGGTATGGATTTGGCACAGTAGCAAGGTTAGGATTAGGCGGGATTTCACAACGATCGATGATGAATTTTGAGTTCATCTTGCTATCTGTCGCGTCTAGAACTTCTTCGGGGGCCGGATACTGAGATGACCACCTTAAGAGCTCCCCAGTCAAGTTGGAATAGCTGAGATGCCTGCACTCACAAAGAAAACAAGAACGGTCCGGCCAAGTTTTGGCCGGGGAACCGCCTCCGACGCCCAAGTCAGCCTAGGCAACAATAAGAGTTCTTGAGAGAATTTTCAAGAACATAATGAATAATTGATCAGATGAATCTCGTACCTTTTTCCATGTAGGATGTGGGTTTATATAGAAGTTACCTAGAGGCGGCGCTTCCTTGAGTTTCAGATCATCAGTTGAAGAGTGAGTGGAATATCTTCGGAATTACGACTCCTTCTTTGTCGGACCAGATAGAGCCGTTATCTGATGACTCATCTCCCCAATTCTCGGAACGGCCTTATTGAGTAGTTATCTATAACTAACTCTTCTGACTTGGCCATCTGTAACGTCACTCTTGGACTTAGTCCAAGTGGGAGTTTTGAGCTTATTCCGAACATGTTTCTTGAAGGGGTGAATATGCTTCCTCCCGAGGGGGTCAATAAACTTCCTCCCGAGGGGGTTTTTTGTGCCTCTTATGAGAGAGCACCGTTCCTCCCGAGCATGTAGAAGGCACATGTCCCGAGGGGGTATGTGTTTTACTCCAGAAGGGATTCTCAGAATCCTCCTAAGAGGACTTCCCTTAAGAAGACTTCTCTTTCCCGAGTGGGGGTGTATGTTCGTCTCGGGGGCCCCCTCGAGCTATATGTTCTCCACAACACTATCAAATCTCTTCCAGAGTCATACGCTACCTTTAGAACTTCACTCAATGCGCAGACAAAGGAAAAGACCATGAAAGACCTTATTTCAATATGTGCTCAAGAAGAAAGTGACAAGAAAAGAACAAGAATCGAGTCTATATATTTGATTAAAGACAACAAGGCATCTGCTAGTGGGTTTCATAAGAACAAACAGTTTTCTTCCAAGAAAGACAAGTATCATCCTTATAACAAGGAAAAGAAGAACTACGATGATATTACGTGTTACTGGTGTGATCAAAAGGGACATTTTAAGAGAGACTGCAATGCACGTAAATCTTGGCTTGAGAAGAAAGACTCCAGGGATGGAAAGAAAGAATAATACAGGGGATAAACCTTTTTGTTTTCTTAGTAGTTCTTATTTTTTGATGATTGAATTTTTACACTCACATCACTGTTATTTGGTAGTTTGATTGATCTTATGATCGATTATTGATTAAATTTATGCTTGTTTAGTGGGAGAACTCAGTGGGAGTTAATGAATTAATATTGATATATATATATATATATATATATATATATATATATATATATATATATATATATATATATATATATATTTTGAAGGAATTATTTTCTTATGGATGTTTTGATGCATGCATGAATTTAATTGTGCTTTATTGTTGTGATGTTTTGGAAATGGTAATTTTACTATTGTCCAAATGTGGCTTTAGTCATAATTGACGGATTGACTATTGACCATGGCCTTGGGCCTAAATGTGTGTTGGCCTTGAATGTGACGGTGTTCAAGGCAACCCATGAATATGACGATATTCAAGGGTATGACGAAGGATCAACAAGGAATAATGTTGTTTATGTGATCACAATTGTTGAATATTCCTTGTTTATCTCATTTCGGTTTAGTTAGTAAGTAAACTTCTGTTGTGATTGATAGAAAGAAATATGTCATATGATGAGACATATATTCTACTATTGTTCGACATTAGTGAACTTGTTAACTGGATCAAGGATTAATGGCAGATTTTTATGATTGAGATTCCATGGCCACATCAATCGTAATAGAGTAATTAATCTAGCTCAAGTGGGAAATTGTTAGGTTTATCCTAAGCAATATATGGGCTTGGATTAATTACTGGGGTTAATAATTGATGGGGGTCTCAACACATCGGGCCGATGCACTGCCATTAGGATTGAGATGGGCCAAACCGGTCCATTGTGGAAGTGGACTAGGGTTTGGGATTGCTATTATAAATAGCTATGATGGGGTCCCTCCAATCTCTCAAGTTCTTTTGTTCTCTTCTCTCTCCACAAGAAAGAGGTACAGTGGAAAGACGAGGAGATTGGAGAAGGCTTCGTCACTCTGCAGATTTGGCATTCAAGGTTTGCATCAATCTTCTTCAATATACGTCTGGTGTAAGGTTTGTCCAATACTTTCTAAATTTAATATTGTATTCTAGTTCTTGCATGGTTTTATTATTGATTAGGGTTTGAGGAAAACCCTAGAAGTTCCAACAAGCAGCAGCTGCTGGTTTTTGAACGAATCTGATGCCGCCCCCATCGTAAGCCAAGGCATGCAGTAGCTGTTGTCGAGTTGAACAAATGGTGGTCAAATAATAGCCAATGGAGGGGTGGTAGGATGGTTAGGAACTTGACTTCTCACTGGAGAGGTCGTGGTTCAACCCCTACCGGCGGCATATGTAAAACAGGTACTCCGATGCACAGAGACTACTATGAATGAGTTAGATCTACTTTACTTGTTGACAAAGTTATGTCTAAGACTTTCGTCATGTCCTATTTTACTTTGGCTTTTGTGTCCATCATTTCTCTTCGTGTGGGGTGGGTTCTTCTTTAGTCTATATTTTCCCATTTGCCTTAGCACTCTAGGACCTAGGACAGAATGAAGGAAATGGAATAAGGAACTTTGATTTGAGGGTGTAGGTTAAATTAACCATTTCACTTAAGTAAATAGTCATTATCCTTTTTAGGATAATATGGTTATATTAAAAACATAATTTGAATTTTAAGTGTACATTGTATACGAAAATTGATCATGTGAATAGTGGATGAGAGCTTTATAAGCTTTGGATTTTGGAGAGATGAACTATATTTCCAATGGAAACCAAAGGACTTAAGTAAGAAGTTCAAAGAATAATATAGAAAAGAAAAAGGGTTAATATCACTTACCACCCTTCTTAGTTAATCAAATGATACTTGGACCCCCCCCCCTTTTATTTGGATAATATCACTTACCTCCCCTCTTACCTGGCAAAGTTATCGAACACTTCCCTTAAATTCTAGTTTTACCATTAAATATTTTTCTAAAACCCAAATTACTCTTAATTAAAAAGATATTTTAAAACCTCAAATTATTCTCAATTACTCTATTAGTTAAAATCTAAACTACCCTAGTTATCTTATTTTAGTCGTAGTAATGAATTGAATTTTCTTTCAAGTCCTTCTAATTTTGCATGAGAAGGAGTGGAAACAAATATTTACTTCCTTTTGATCTTGAAATTGAAGCAACTTGTCGAAAGAACTCATAAGTAAAGAAAGATAGAACAAACTCATCTTCCACTTCTAGAGTAATGGATCGTGAAAATAATCCACCACCTTTTGAAGTTGAAGCACCAGGGCGCAAGACTTTGGGAGAGTATATTGTGCCAACTGTGAGAGATAATAGGACAGCTATAAGGCGCCAGCTGTAGTAGCTAACAATTTTGAAATCAAGCCTGCAATCATCACAATGGCACAAAATAATCAAATTTCTGGATTGTTTAGTGAATACCCAAATCTTCACATTGATGGGGTTCTTGGACATTTGTGACACATTCAAGAGCAATGGTGTTACTGATGATGCCATAAGATTGAGATTGTTCCCTTTCTCATTAAGGGACAAGGCTAAGAGTTGGTTGCATTCTCTACAACCAGGATCCATCACTACTTGGCATCAAATGGCTTAAAAATTTTTGGTAAAATTCTTTCCACCGGCTAAGACTGCTAGTTTATTAATAAATATTTCAAATTTTTTTTTTTTTTTTTTTTTTTTTGCAGTATGATTCAGAAACACTATTTGAGGCATAGGAAAGATTCAAGGACTTGCTAAGGAAATGTCCATGGAATAGAGCAATGGAGGCAAGTTTAGATTTTTTATGATGGCCTATCTAATCCAACCAGAACATTAATAGAGGATCAATCATGAACAAGGATCCAGCAGAAATTTTTGATCTTTTGGTTGTTATGGCCTCAAATGCATATCAAAGGCCAAAGGATAGACTTGCCCCAAGAAGATTATGCAGAGGAATGACACTGATCCCATGACAGCCATGGCCGTCCAACTTGAAGCATTGACAAAGCAAGTGGAGTTGTTAGCAACTCAAGGCACCAAACTTCCAACTGTAATATGCAACTATTGTGAGGGAGCACATTATAGCAATGAATGTCCGATGGGTAATCCTTTTGAGCAAAATCAATTAGAGCAAGCAAAATATGCAGGGAACTTTAATCAACAGAATAATCCATATTCCAATAATACAATCCAGGGTGGAGAAACCATCTAAATTTGGATGGAAAAACAATCAAGACACTAAAAGACAATCTAAAAATCAACAAGCTCAATCACTTCAGAAGAAAGCTCCATAGGAAGTTGATCTTGAGAAATGGCTATAGTTTCTTCACAATTTATACAAAAGCAAGAGACCACCAATTAGAATATTTTTGCATCCATTAAAAATTTGGAAGTACAAATGGGGAAAATTTCCCATGGGATGAATCAAAGGCAAAAATGATCATTGCCTAGTAATACTGAGACAAATCCTAGAGAGCATGCAAATGCTATTGAGCTTCGAAGTGGAAAAGTATTAGAGGAACGTTTCAAGAAAATTGTAGTAATTGAAACCCCTTTTGAGGCGGTTCATGATGAGCAAAAAGATATAAAGGAATACATTAAGGAGGAGGAGAAACCAACATCCAAATTGTTTCCAGACAATCCACCACCTGATAATCCACCTATTCCATATCTTCAGTAGTTCAAGAAGCAGAAACTAGATAAGCAATTTTCTTAATTTCTTGATATATTTAAAAAATTGCATATTAATATTCCTTTGCCAGATGCTTTAGAACAAATGCCTAGTTATGTCAGGTTTATGAAAGACATTCTTTCTAACAAGAGGAAGCTTGAAGATTATGAGACTATGGCATTGATAGAGGAATGCAGTGTTATTCTACAGATGAAGGTTCCACATAAGCTAAAGGATCCAGGGAGTTTTACAATTCCATGCATTGTAGGAAATTCTCATTTTAATAAGGCTTTATGTGATATTGGTGCTAGTATTAATTTAGTGCCTCTATATATTTTCAAGAAACTAGGCCTTGGAGAAGCTAAACCTACCAAGTGTCACTTCAAATGGCGGATAGGTCGATTAAATATCTGAGGGGAATCATTGAAGACGTCTTGGTTAATGTGGATAAATTTATATTTCCAGTGGATTTCTTAGTATTGGATATAGAAAAAGACCAAGACATACCCATTATTCTTGGTAGACCATTCTTGGTGACTAGGAGGACCCTGATTGATCTTCAAATAAGTGAACTTACTATGAGAGTGCAAGATGAGAAGATCACATTCAATGTATTCAAGGCCACCAAGTTTCCAAATGAAGCAGATAACTGCTTCAGAATTGACTCTATTGAGAGTTGCACAGAGGAGGTATTTCGAATAAGCTATCTAGTTGAGGCTTGTTTGGTGGGTGTGACAAATGCAGGAAAAAAAAATGAATGTGAGATGTAGTTAAAAGCTTTATCACCTATATTCATTCACAAACCAATTAAGGATGCAAGCTACAAAACCAATGCCATCTATTGTCAATCCTCCATAACTAAATTTGAAATAACTTCCAATGCACTTGAAATATGCATTTTTAGGTGAGTCATCCACACTTCCCATCATAGTTTCAGCCGCTTTAAATGGAAACCAAGAAGTGAAGCTTCTGAGGGTATTAAGGGCTCATAAAACAGATATTGGATGGTATATTGCTGATATAAAGGGTATTAGTCCTTCACTTTGCATGCACAAAATTTTGATGGAGGACAATTCCAAACCGTCCATTGAACATCAAAGGAGATTGAATCCTAAGATAAAAGAGGTAGTGAGAGCTCAAGTTTTGAAGTTGTTAGATGTTGGCATTATATATCTCATCTATGATAGTTCTTAGGTGAGTCCAGTGCAAGTGGTACCGAAAAAGGGAGGCATCACTATGGTGCCTAATGAGAACAATGATCTAATTCCTACAAGGACTGTGAAATCTACTGGATTTCTACCCCTTTAACTTGTGGTTTCAAGACCGCGAACCCGGGTGGATGACCCTTGTGATGAAGGTTTGAAAATGTTTCAAGACCATAGGCCATTCAAGTCAAATCTGAAGGTTTGAAAATGAAACCAATGTTGGTGGATGACCCTTGTGATGACTCAACAACTCTCTTAGAGTTTAAGTGAAGAGAGAAGATTAATCACGATGGTGTAAAAAGGTTGATTTTGGAACGTCCATAGATCGGTGATGGAGAATCTGATTGATGCGAATAAGGTATCAAATTGAAGATCGTCGAAAAACCTTTCCAACAAGCCAAAATTCACCAGAATCGGAGTCTGTTTGGGGGTCTAACCATGGACCGGTTGGTTGGGCCGGTCGGGTGAACCTACCCCCACCCCATTTTCTGTTTAGGGGCAAAAAGGGAATTCCAGGTTTTTAAGCCCTATTTTATGTTTTAACTCATCCGTAACCGCATTTTTTTATGCGAGAACAAAGTTGAGGCTGCGAGAAGAGGAGAAACCAAGGAGAAGAGAGGTTTCTATCCTTTTAAAGGTACTTTGTGACTCGGATTATTGCGGGAACGTTGAAGGAAGTGAAATTTCTTAAACCCTTCTCTTTAAACATAGTTTTGTAATTTTTTTTTCTTCCCTTTTTTGGTGGGATCTTGAAAGGGAAGATTGTTAGGTATCTTGAATAATCATCTTTTCTTGTATTAATATCCACTTGTGTTTGAGAGTAATGGTACATCCCCTTGCAAAAGATTTCGGAATTTGACTCTCCGAGTTGCCCACGGGTGATTTAGGAGAGCCAATTTGGGGCTCTTTAATCTAGATTAAATTGGACCAAATTGAAGGTACCCATAGGATCCTTTTACTACCAATTAGACTTTCCCATAGTTTGGTTTCGTTTCTACTTCGAATTGGTGGAGAAATAGAGACCATTCACTAGTGAGGTTGATAACTACCCTTTTTGTTAATCTAGTTTTCAGATTAGGTTTTCGTGGGAAGATTTTGGGATATCCTTTGAAACCCAAATTGACTCTAATTTCTGATGATTAATCCTCTTGCATGAATAGGTTTATGTATCTTTTAGTCACCAATTTGTGGGAATGAATTCTTGGACTTTAGAGAAAAGAATCAAGTGGAAGGTGAGGAATATACTTAACCTTATATTACATGTATAATGATGTTAGTTAATTTTCATTATTGATATCTTGCATTGCTTTAGTATTATCTTGTGGTTATGTATGTGATTGTTGAAAGGTAAGGAAATAAATTTGCTTCTAATGGTTAATATTCTTTGAATGGTGATATGAGAATGTATGAGATGGATGAGATTGAATGGATGTAGTTTTTCTTGTTGAATCCTAAATTATTGATATGAAAACATATGGATGATGTTGAATTAAACTACTCCTTTTATTTTATGTTGCTTACTAGGGTTGTGGGTTCACCCATTGCCCTAGTGACCTTATGTGATTGTTTAGGTTGTGATTGGGGAATGAGGAATGCCCTTTTGGAATTTTTGCCATAGGATACCAGAGGATGTGGTATGGGACGCATTCCTATGGTGCCCTTAGCACTTTCCCCTGATTACTGATTGACATACCTAGGGCATGTCTGGAAAATGTTGGGCTAGGTGACCTTGTAACAACCCCCGTATTTCTAACCCGGGATCCGTATTGCAGGTCCGAGAACCCGAAGGTCTAGCCAGGTAAATTTGTGCAGTGTCCGGATAGAAGTCCATGATCCATACCCTGAACCCATGGATCTGGATTCTCTTGTTGAAGAGCCTGCCTTGCTTGGTAGTTGGACTTCTAGAAGGCAAGTGATGTCTGGAGATGTTCGGAATGAAGGTAAGACCTCCCCCATGGGTTCTTTAGGGTTAGGTTGTACTTGGACTTCAACCCCCTGGGCAAAGCACCCTTGTATAGCAATATACTAGGGGGCGGTTGCTAGTGGCGGTTGATTGGACCAAGCGACCGCTTGGTCCTGGTTGTGGGGTTTTGCCCTATTTTTCCCCCAGACTTTTATAAATAGCAACCCTCATCTATTTTACGAATATTATATTCGGGATTGCTGTTTTTGGTGGTTAGGCGGCTGTGGAGACGTGCTGGAAGGAGATCTAAAGTGCTATTAGTGTTCCAAAAGCTTCTACTGTCTTTTATAGCTGATCTGGTTGAGGTAAGTGATTCCCTGTTCACTCATACTCTACCTCTGGCTATGATTAAAGTAGATTAGTTTTCCTCTTTGGTTGTTCATGATCCTTCTATTGCAGTACCTACCTTTTTAATGATCTTGATGAGATCAGGTCCGAAAACGAAACCCTGCTTTCATGAAAAGGACTGATCTAATCAAGGGGAGGAATCTGGGTAACCAAATTGGTGTCAATTGTTGGGTTTCGTATTTCCCTTGGTGGTGGGAGTGTTAGATTTGAAATTCGGACTATGATCATTCAAAAGTCGGATTGAAAACGAATGATCAGAAGCCTGAGTTTCGGATTGAAACTCACTGTTTTTGGGGTGGTCACTAGTGGCGGTCGCTCAGCCTAAGCGATCGGCTAGTTTCCAGGGAGCTTGTAACTTTTGGATTTTGTCCGATTTGATTCATTCGACTTACATATTATTGTAACCCTGTTTATAGGTGTCCTTTGTTTCAAGTAAAAGTCTTATAATTGTTTCTGGTTTGCAATCTAGAGGAATTCTACTTATTTACAGGTAAGGACATACAATCTTATCTTTATGTAATGACTTGGACATGCTAGTCCAGTGTCTTTCAATATTGTTCTTTCATCTTATATACTGATGTAACCATGAATAGCATGCTGATCTTATTATATACTTGCTGTTTGTATTGTCTTTATATATACTTTATCAATTGTGCATGTGGTATGATGATGATGATGGTTTGTGGTTCTGATGGAAAGGGTATTCCATTGGGATATCTTAGCTTGAGATATCAGAGGGTTGTGGTATGGGACACATGCTCGTTGATGTCTCCTGCACTATCATAACTACTGGATGACATACCTAGGTAGAGTCTAGAGTTGTATGGCTAGGTACCCCACATATTACTACCCTTTCGGAAGGGGAATTGAAGCCGGATGACCTGTGACAACGGTGATGCGACTGTTTCATCCTATAGCGGTAACCAGTCCGTGCGGAGACTCAGTGGTCCACTGTTGGTCATACAATGGTAGGATTGCATATGTTAGGGTTGGGCTCATGGACGTCCAAGGAGCGGACCGGGTGTCGTGAGGAGTCATGAGATCATTCCACCCCAACAATATGTGGATGACCATAGGGTTATGGAATAAAGTCCAATAGCGGTAGCCAGTCCGTGATGATTCTCATTCCTAGGTTGCGAAGGATACTGAACCGGGTTGGTTGGTGCTATAGGGGATGTATCTTGACTTCATGTAGTATGTTACCATTATGACTTGCATTGGATTAGAAACCCCGATGTGCGCCAGTACTCATGCCAATGGTCGTGGTGAGAGAGTGTTGACTTAACCCCAGCCATGGCTTGAGAGCCAGGTGTGGACTTTCCATTTTACACAGGATCCCTATAGAGGTAACCAGTCCTTGCCGAATCAAAGTGACTAGACCTACCCAGAGGAGGGCTAGTGTATATCTTAAAGCATGTCAATTGTTAGAGACTTGCACAGTTAGATCTTAGCGGTGTTCATACTTTGCACTCATACATATCATATATGCATTTATGATGGTTTGACATATGGATGAGAATTATTGTTGTTCTTACTAAGTTCATCATAACTCATTCCTTTATTTATCTATGTTATATTAGCTGTACAGATGGAGGATATACGTCAGAAGTTGGATTGGTTTCCCATGAAGGAGCCTTCTCGTATGAAGAAGATGTGGCACCGGCAATGGGAAATGGAAGTAGCCTGTGCGGGAGCTCCTGCGAGTGCATGGAATGCGCTTATAGCACTCATTGATGGGCGGAGGAGACAGGTTGCCAGGCAGTTTGCCTATCGTATGGAGAAGAACTAGAGGACCCCTTTTCTTGAAATACATGAGAAACATCATCTAGCTTTAGAGAAAGAAATTGGAAAGAAAATCATTTAATTCTTTTTATTGCGTTTGCTGAACTCGTATTCGTTTTGATCATTTATTATTTCCTTGATTATTTATTGGAGTATTTGGACTCATGTAATCCTTTTATTTAATTATTGAACTTATTCTTGCTCATGATTGTCTTTACTTGCATTTATTATTATTGACGGACAAAAACCGTGGATCCTGTGACGGATCACTCCCACACGTTGTCGGGCGGGTAACCGAGACCGGCGAGTGGGGTGTGAGAGACCTCATGAGTACTACTACCCTTTTGGCAGGGGTATTGAAGCCGCTTAACGCATGATGTTAGTGGCTGGGTCCTGTGTGTCAAGCAGGCCCATTATCATCATAGAGATGCAGTGTTGCATATAATAGATAAGGGCTTCTGGGCGCTCAAGACTTGTAAGCAACCCGTGGAGAGTACATGGAGAGCATCCTGTCCATTATATATGGATGACCGCTGGGTTAAGGAATGGGGTACAATAGATGCCTCCGTTGAGGATTCCGTTCATAGGTGGGAAGGTATTGAACCAATAGAGCACTAGGCGTGAGGGGAGATATTCGGACCATATGTAGTATGAGACCGTTTGACTTTGCTTTGGGCCTAGGATTGTCCTTGACACACGCCAGATCTTATACCAATGATGATATGAGAGAGTGGTGACCTAATCCCCAACCATGGCTTGACAGGACTTTACACAACAACCACGGACAACCCAACAGACGTGCTTGAGTGCCGTGAGGGAAGAGTGACTAAGACTGCTCAAAGAAGATTGGTGTATGACTTAATGCGTGTCTACCATAGAGACTTCATGATAGAGTTAGGAGCATAATATCATAATCATTCATATATCACATCATTGTCATTAATTACATTATTGATATTCATGTTATATGTGTGGTGTGGAATCTTGTGAATGAATGCATGATATGATGTTGAGTTGACCTCACTAAGTTTTGTTGAACTCATTCCTTTTTATATGTCTTTTTCTAGTAGGTTATACGGCAGATTATGAGGACTCTTTCCAAGTGGAGGATTCGTTGCCAATATATCTTCTTGAAGGAGCAACTAAAGAAGATGTAGACTCGCATGGAGCTTCATGCCAGTGTCAAGACTGTTATTATGGAGTTGGTTTCCATTAGAGAATTAGTTTGATTTACTTTCCGCTACGAATGAAACTATCCTCTTTTCTTTTTAAAAATCTGATGTTATACTTTTGATTTGAAGTAATGGATGATTGTAACCATTATTTCGGTTTTGATAATTTTATTTTTGAAACTTGATTTATTCTTGTCCGTTTGATTTTTCTATATCATATATTGTGTGGAATTGTCACTAAACCTAGATCTTGCGATGTATCACCCCCTATAACCGGATCCAATTGGGTGGGGTGTGACAAGGACAGTTACAAGCTGGAGGGTATGCATAGAATATAGGAAGCTCAACAAAGCCACAGAAAAGACCATTTTCCCTTGCCATTTATTTATCAAATGTTGGATAGATTATCAAGGCATTCCTTTTTTTTTTTTTTTTTTTTTTTTTTTCCCCTTCCCCTCCCCCACCCCCAACACAAACAACACCCCCCCCCCCCCCCCCCCCCCCCCCCCCCCCCCACCTCCCCCCCTGCCCCCCCCCCCCCCCCCCCCCCCACCATTCCCCCATTCCCCATCCCCTTCTTTCTTAAATAAAATACTCTTTTACTCCCTTTTTTTTTTTTTTGTTGTTTTTTTTTCTTTCTAAAAACCCCCCCACATGTGCCAAAAAAGGGGGAAAAACCCAATTTGTTTTTGATACGGAGAAATTATGATCAAACCGGGTTCATACTTGGTTTGACCCTCGACCCCGGTCGAGACAGAGGGAACCGACTTGCTCCCGAGCGAACCGGATCCAGAAGATGGCTTGTTGAAGAAGAAAACTGATTCAGCTACAAGCATGCCCTAACCACTTATGGATTAGGGTAATTACCCTAATGATGGTAAACTCGAATTGACGGCTGCGGCTAATCATTATCGAAGGGATAATCATCGCATAACCTAAAGAGTTATCTCAGGGGTCCTCTACTAGTCCACACTAGTAGAAGTCTGTTGCTCAACGGATCTATCTGCTAAGATCCAACGACTACCCGAAGAAGGCTCAAGTGCATCCAACGAAGGAGATTCGAAGGTACACTCTATATAAACCTCACTACCATACGAGGTGAGGAGGATCGAAAACACACAATCTGAGACTCAGGTTCAGATACATACTGATAGACTTAAACTATCAGCGGCTTACGATCTAGATCACCTTTCCCAGTTCTTCATTCCTTAGCTCTGTACTTCTAGCAGAGCCGTTTGTGATTAAGTTCATCAACTGACTTAGCCTTCGGAGGTGGACTCCCGACCCCCGCGGTCGGGCCACATCTGACGCTTTCGTTTTGCAGGTCATCACGAGGAGATCTAAGGGCTGAGCAGATTTTGGACGCATCATTTGGCGCCGTCTGTGGGAAGGACTTGAAAAGCCATGGTGACTAGATCAGCAGCCGCTGCACAGCGCAATTCGGTGTTCAGATCCCTGGAGCGAATAATCCAGATATTCCCCAGGGAAGCCAAAATCCTATTGAGGTAGATGATGGTCAGGGAGGACGTAATCCTCCTGATACACTCCAAGATCAATTGGATCAGGTAAAGATTCAACTCTTGGAGGTGAGCCAAGCACTCCGCCTGCTCACCAGACGAGTGGTTTTACCACAAGAACCTGATCAACGCGACTTAGGGAGACGTGCATTGCCACGTGATCAAAGATTGGCTGAAGACCGGAATATTGGTCAGAATTTTCGTGAAGGAGACCGAGGACCTAGGAGGATTGATGATCAACCTAGGCGAGACGATCGGTTCGACAGACCGCAAGAGAGTACAACTGATTCAAATACAAGGTTGGATACAGGGGTAAGAACTCACTCACCAACTGTCAGAAGAACCGTTCGCGATGATCGAGCAGTTCGCGACGAGCGGAATGTTCGGGAAGGACGGGCTGTTCGTGATGATCGGATAGCACGGGATGATCGTCTTAATCGAGGTCGTGATCATATTGCTGAAGATCACCCAACCCAAATTGGTCAAGAATTGGCCAACATCAATGAGAAATTAGGGCAGTTGGCTAAGGGCAGGATTGCTGAGGATATTTACTCAATCATTCGGAAGACCCCCTTTGCCGAGCCAATTGCGGGATATCAGTTTCCCCATAACTTCCGTTTGCCTACCTTTTCTACATTCGATGGCTCCGGAGATCCAACAGCTCACATCGGCTATTACCAACAGACCATGGCAGTTTCAAGTAATTCTGATGAAATTTTATGCGGGGTTTTGGTTCATCTCTAACTCGAGCAGCACAAAAGTGGTTTTCAAACCTCCCCTCGAAGGATCGTAAACTTTGATGAATTGGCGCGCAAATTCATAGGGCGATTCCAGTGGGAATACGAGTCAAGAAAACGGAAGAAACCTTGTTTACTGTCAGACAAGGAAAGAACGAATCAATCAGAGAGTTTCTGAAAAGATTCAACAAAGTAACGACGGAGATAGAAAATTTGGATGAGCAAGTAGCCAAAACTGCTCTATTCACGGGACTCACTAATCGGAAACTCCTGGAGTTATTACTACAGGATATGCCTGCGACTTATGCTTGAGTTGGTACGAGAGATGCCGAGAAGCGAGGCTGAAGTCATGGAGATTCTAGAGCGCGCCAAGGAGATAATAAAGTCTCCAATAAGGAACAGAAGGCTCCTGAGCAGCAGCAGAAGCCAAAGAAAAATGTCCATGATCGGGTTGGAAAATCTCAGGCTTGGCGCCAAAGGTCTCTCGATAAAAGAGAGTACACTCCATTGAATGTTCCTCGGGCTGATATTTTAAATATCATCAAAAGAAAAAATATCTTGAAGTGGCAGCCTAAAATTCTTTTGAAACCCGGAGAGCAGCAGGATCGAGAAAAGTATTGCCGATTCCACAAGGACTATGATCATTATACTAATGACCGTCGTCATCTGAAAGCAGATATTGAGAGATTAATATCTCAGGGACATTTGTCCAGTTTTGTTAGCAGAAGGAGGGAGGAGCCACGTGAGCCACGTGCGGCTGCTCCTAAAAGGGATCGTTCGGTTAGTTCGGAACGATCAAGGGAGGCCCCGAAGTCTAAGAAGGGCAAGGAGGTGATTGAAGCTACTCGGTCACCGATCCTTACCATCTTCGGGGGACCAGAGCCCGAATCACTCCGGAGTCTGAAAACAAAATCCAAATTTGTTGGAACCGGAGAGACGCAGAAGCGAAAGAATGGTGAAGATTCTATCACCTTTAGCGAGGAGGACAAAAAAGATGTTTGTTTACCTCATGATGATGCCATAGTCATCAAGGCAGAGATTGCACGTCAGGAAGTGCATAGAGTTTTGGTTGATACAGGGTCTGCAGCTGACCTAATTTCTTACGAAGTGTATCAAAAATTGAAGGTGGATCAGGACTTGATGAAACCTTCATCCACACATCTATATGGTTTTGCAGGGTCATCTTCAGTGGCGGAAGGATCGGTCCAGTTGGACTTATCTATTGGAAGTATTCCTAAGGAAACAACCGTCCGAATCAATTTTTTGGTGGTTCGGGAACTGCCAGCTTATAATATGATCCTCGGGCGACCATCTTTATCCAAGATAGGTGCTATTGTTTCGACAAAACACCTGAAGATAAAATTCCCGACTGATATGGGAATTGGTCAAGTCTCCTCTGACCAGAAGATCTCTCGGCAATGTTACGTTGCCTATTTAAAAGACAAGGAGGGCCCGAGGAAGGTAACTGCCCTACCTATAGAAGTTCGAGACGATCGGGAAGAGGCAGAGATGCAAAGACCCGAACCAGTGGAGAAGCTGGAACAAATCCAGCTGTGTACCGAGGATGAGAAAAAGATTACTTATATCGGGTCTGAATAGCTGGAGGAATTTAAAGATAAGTTGAAGTTATTTCTTCAACAGAATAAAGATGTATTTGCATGGTCTGCTGAAGACATGCCAGGAATCGATCGGGTTGTCGCAGAGCATAAACTCTGGAGAGATCCTAAGGCGAAACTAGTGATACAGAAAAGGAGAAATTTCTCCATTGAAAAATATGAAGCCGTTCGTAGCGAAGTTGAAAAACTCAAGAATTCTGGTTTCATAGAACCAATTGAATGCCCAACTTGGTTGGCCAACGTGGTAATGGTAAAAAAGGCGAATGGGAAGTGGAGGATGTGTACAGACTACACAGATCTTAACAAGGCTTGCCCTAAAGATTGCTATCCGTTGCCTCGGATTGACCTCTTGATAGATGCGACTGCAGGATATGAAACTTTAAGTTTCATGGATGCCTACTCAGGGTATAATCAAATCCTTATGAATAAGGAGGATGAGAAGTTTACGGCTTTCATGACTGATCGTGAAAGCTATTATTATAAGGTCATGCCTTTTGGCCTGAAGAATGCAGGAGCAACATATCAGAGGGCCGTCAACAAGATCTTCAAAGAGCTGATAGGAAAGAATGTTGAAGCTTATGTTGACGACATGCTAGTGAAAAGCTTTATAAAAGCAAATCATATTGCAGATTTGACTAAGGTATTCTCAGTACTGCGAAAGTATCAAATGAAGCTAAACCCAGAAAAGTGCGCCTTTGGAGTCTCCTCGGGCAAATTTTTGGGCTTCATGGTATCACAGAGGGGAATTGAGGCTAATCCTGCCAAAATACAAGCTCTGGTTGATATGGAGGCTCCCAAAACTGTTCGTGATGTGCAGTGTTTAACAGGGAGAGTTGCTGCTTTGAATCGATTCATCTCCAAGTCTGGAGAAAAATGTTTGCCTTTCTTCAAGGCACTTAAAGACTTGAAAAGCAGCAAGGAAGCAAAATGGACTGAAGAGTGCCAGAAAGCTTTTGAGGAGTTAAAAGAAGCACTTGGACAACCACCGATCTTGTCCAGACCAGAGAAGGGGGAAATATTATAGCTATATCTAGCGACGTCCCTTTCAGCGATCAGTGCGGTAATTGTTCGTGAAAAAGATAAAAAACAGTGGCCGATCTACTATGTAAGCCACGTGTTGCTAGATGCGGAGACAAGATATTCGCAGATTGAGAAGCGAGCTCGGCTCTCATGATGGCCGCCAGGAAGCTAAGGCCATATTTTCAGGCTCATCCAATTGAGGTATTTACAACTTTTCCTCTTAGTAAAGTTCTTAATAAACCTGATTTGTCTGGAAGGATGGTGTCCTGGTCAATTGAACTCAGTGAGTTCCAAGTGAGTTTTAAGCCCAGAACTGCAATCAAGGCTCAGGCATTAGCCGATTTTGTAGTAGAAACTACTGCACCGGTGGAACCCACCATCGAGGATCCCATTATACCAACCACTTGGGAGGTATATGTGGATGGTTCGAGTAATAAAGATGGAGCAGGAGCTGGAATTCTATTAAAAAGTCCAGTAGGATTTATTATTCGATATGCTTTGAGATTTGCATTTGAAGCAAGTAATAACGAAGCAGAATATGAGGCTTTGATAGCTGGACTTCGGTTGTCAAAAGCATTGTCTATTGCAGATGTTACTATTTATAGTGACTCTCAACTTATAGTCAACCAAGTCCAGGGGGAGTATGGTATTAAAGAACCTCGCTTGCAGAAATATCAAGAGATAGTGCAGGCATTTCAAAACCAATTTCGGAATTTGAAGATATCTCAGATTTCGAGGAATGAAAATTCAGTGGCAGATGAGCTATCCCAACTAGCCAATGCCAAAGAAAAGAATCTAGACCCTTCGGTCTATATTGAAGAAATAACTTTTCCAAGTTATCATGAGAAAGAAATTTCTTATATTGAAGCAGAGCGTTGCTTTGGATGGATCCGATAATCGAGTATCTGAGAGATGATAAATTACCTGAGGATCCGAAAGAGGCAAAGTTGATCAAGATTTGATCAGCTAGATTTGTCATTCAGAATGGGAGACTATATAAAAGATCTTATTTTGGACCCCTTATGAGATGTATAGGCCTCGAAGGAGCAAAATCAGCTTTGGCTGAGGTGCATGAAGGAATTTGTGGAGCTCACATGGGTGGACGAGCCCTGGCTCACAAAATTCTGAGACTTGGGTTATATTGGCCTAAGGTCCAAGAGGCTGCTATGGAATATGTTCGTCGGTGTGGTAACTGTCAAATTCATGCTACAGTAACGAAGCGCCCGGCGGAAACCATGACTTCAATTCTAGATCCCATTCCCTTTGCAATGTGGGGAATTGATATCATGGGCAAATTCACCAAGGCGTCAGGCGGACGGGAATATCTGATAGTAGCAATTGATTACTTCACGAAATGGGTTGAAGCCAGTGCACTGGCAGCAATTACTAAGAAAAAAGTGGAGAAATTCGTGCTTGAATCAATCATATATTGCTTTGGGATTCCAAAGATTATCGTCACTGACCATGGTACTCAGTTCGATTGTCCGCAATTTGAGCAATTTTCGGAACATATATGATCGAGCATCGTATGTCCTCTGTGGCATACCCCCAGAGCAATGGACAGGTAGAGGTTACTAACCGAACGCTACTAGAAGGAATAAAGAGAAGACTCGAAGTTGACAAAGCTTCTTGGGTCGAAGAACTTCATAATGTACTGTGGGCCTATAGAACTACGGTTCGAACACCCACAGGAGAAACTCCATTCAGGTTGGCATATGGATCCGAAGCATTGGCACTAGTGGAGATAATGGCGGGGACATTACGGGATCGTGAGTTCGAGGAAAAAGCAAATGAACAAGGACTGCTTGATAGTCTTGATCTATTGGACGAAGTTCGGGCAAAGGCAATAGCACGAACTCAACATTATCAAAGAAGGATAGCGTCTCATTATAATACTCTAGTGAAGAATCGTCGGTACTTAGCCGGAGATTTGGTGTTGAGAAACACCCTAGCTTCCGACCCGCGTCACCAAAGAAAATTGGACCCTTCCTGGGAAGGACCTTATATGGTTGTAAAACCAGTTGGTTCAGGAGCTTATAGGCTGAAGAACATCAACACTCAGAAAGAGTTGGATCGATCGTGGAATGCCAGGCATCTCAAAAAGATTTATCCTTGATGATGATTTCAATTTTGTTCGCGATGTAATCATTTTCAACTCAATCAATGCAATTTTTGGCTTTCAACAAACTATCTTTTGATTGGGGGGCATCATACTCCACATTCAAGAACAAGATCCAACTATAAGGCATCGGATGAAAATTCGTGTGGGTCCTTCAAGACTTATTGTATTTCTCCGGAAATCCTTAAGTAAAGGCATCGGTTTAAAACCCGAGTGAGTTCCTTCTAACACTTATTGTATTTCTCCGGAAATCCTTAAGTAAAGGTGTCGGTTTAAAACCCGAGTGAGTTCTTTCTAACACTTATTGTATTTCTCCGGAAATCCTTAAGTAAAGGCATCGGTTTAAAACCCGAGTGAGTTCCTTCTAAGACTTATTGTATTTCTCCGGAAATCTTTAAGTAAAGGCATCGGTTTAAAACCCGAGTGAGTTCCTTCTCAGACTTATTGTATTTCTCCGGAAATCTTTAAGTACAGGCATTGTTTCAAACAACTAAGACCTAATTCAACAGCGATTCAAGTGGCTAGTATAGTTCAAGATGAAGTTAATTTCTTATTTCTTCAAAAGATCGAAAGAGGCTAGTATCAAAACAATTACAAGAGCTGGATACAATCTTCGGTCAAAAAAGAAAGTCATCATCAGTGACTGTTAAGAAGTTATAAAAGATCGACACAACTATTGCTAGAACAAACATATGAGTCAACCATTGGTGTGGATTCAAGGAAAAGAAGAGGAGAAATGAGGATTACAAAAAATATTTCGGTATGCATAAAATCCTCCGCAATTTCATACTCTTTGTCCAACTTGTCCAGGAGAAGTATGGTCCTTGACCAAACATGCATTCAAGACGAGCTCGTCATAATAGACTTCTTCCAGGGGAGAATAAACAGGAGAATCTTCCAGATAATGCATAATATCTGGATCGGAAGGTGGAGGATCAATCTTATCTTTGGTCCAGTCGGGAGGAGGAATACCCAGGTTGGTAAATACTTCAGGATGGCAAACAGCACTGTAGGGAGTCGTATCAAAATGAGGATCTTTCCTTAATATTGATTCCCATACTTCGTTCTCACCATCCCTGTACGCCTGCAAGTTATAAGCATTCAGCATATCAACAAAGAGCTTACTGTGTAAATACTTGAAGACGCAGGCTCTGCGAACATGAGTTGGAAGGGATTCGGGCAAAGGAACAATAGCTTGCCTTTGAGGTAACGTTTCAGATCCTTTGGCTCCTGACTTTCCAACTACTCGCTCCAGTTGCCGGATCTTCTCCCTGGCATCATCCAAATCCGACTGAAGACGACCGATCATCGAATTCTTTTCTCCTACAACCTCCCAAGCTAGTTTCCGAAGGCGAGCAATCTCAGCATCTTTAGCTTCAGAGACTTCCCGAAGCCTGGAAACTTCATTCCTCAACCTATTGAGCCTAGAAACTGCTTCCACTTGGTTGTGGAAGTTACCAGTAAGAGTCCTGCAAACAACTTCCGAGTTAAAAAGGAGCAGAAGAGAAATTTTTCAGAATCGAAAGATAATGAAGAAAGACTTACATCACCAGTGACTTCGTAAAGACTTCATCTGGAAGTTTGGAAAGAACTGCGCTCTCAGAAGTCATTCAAGCAGCAGTACACCATTCCAATGCTCTATCAAACTCGTTTGACACTAATTCGGGCGAAAGATGAGAAGGATGAGAAGGATGAGCTACCTCAAGAGAAGGATGAGCTGCATCACCTGTCACCCGACGGCGCTTCCTGGTGGCAAAATCCTCCAACTCGGAAGGAGAGGAGGAGGATGCCAAACAAGCACTGGGTTGGAAATAGGAGCAGCGTCTGCTGGGACCACACCTTCATCAGACACCAACATAGTTGCCTCAGATGCCCGAAGAGTCTCCTTCGGGGGTGCACCAACGGTCTCTGCAGCAGGGGCGTCAGCAGCGCCATCAACAACGGAGTGATCAAGATCTTACTGGGAAAGACGAGCGATCACTTCGGGCAAAAGAGGCGTATGGGCGGCATCAATAGAAACTGTGGGAATTTGACTTGAAGATTCACCAACAACAGTCGCCATATGCTTGGAGGATTCACTAGCTGAAACCACCTCAACGGCCCCAACCACCATCGAAGGAACGATTTTCTTGCTAGATTTAGCTCTGATAAAGTTCGGGTTGATCTTGGGAGCCACTATGCAAACAGAAAATCCGTATCAGTACAGAAATCCAACGACAACACAAAAAAAAGAAAGAAGGGAAAACCCTAGTTCTCTATCACTTCTGACAAACCCGATTAACTAAACCCTAAGTATTACTACTGTGCAGTTTACTCAGGGGGGAAGTGGGGAAAGAGATGAGTAATCAAAAACAAAAACTCACTTGTTCAGAAGTTGATAGAGCTATCGTTGGAGTACGAGGAATACGGGAGCAGGCAGAAGGACGGAATGTCGCTTTAGCACTTTAGCAAATCTAACTTGCAAATAACAGAATAGATTGAGAGTACCCACGAAGGCTTTAAATAGCCTCAGGTATTAAGACGACGGTTGAAAGCTAAGGACAACCAACGACCCAGATCGAAATGACGCTTCGAAATCCGCAGAAAACAAGATCAACGGTCGGAGGGATGCCACATGGAAACATGTGGAAGCGAGCACCCAATACAGAGATACCTCCAATCGTCGCACCGCCATTACAATAATGGGTGTATTTCCGATTCATTGGAAACAGGGAATGGTATACAAAAGCAAGAAAACGTTTGAACTTCGCAGAAGGGAAACGTGTGGACTTTGCAATAAATGAAGTAGTGGGGAAGATTAATGCATCTTCCCAAACCGCATCTTCACAATATTTCAACAAGATTGTTATTCAACGAGGAATGTAAAGTTAAGTGATAAGTTTTATCATTTATACTTTGATATTCAAGGCAAGATTTCGGCAGGAGACAGGGAAATGGAAAGGCCAACATGAAAAAGAAATGTCTATTCATTAATAAGTAGGTCAATCTTTACAAAGAAACAAAAGATAACTCCCTAAGCCTCTTCTTCATTGTTGCCCGAGGGACCCTGGTCGGGAGGACTTTTCTCAGGATCTTGAGAAGAGCCTTCCTCAAGAATGACATTGGCTGAGTCCTCTACAGCAGCAACTTGAGACTCGGCTTATGATTTCTCCTCTGGAAGCACCGGCTCGTCAGCCAGGTATGCCTCATATTGAGGGTCAGCTGGAAAAGGATCATCTTCTTCCCGAGCACAGTCTGGGAGGTCCATGCGAACTTTCCCGAAGACCTCTTTATGGCACACCTCACGAAAGGGAGCAGTATCGAAGGAAGGGATTGATGCGAGAATTCGCTCCCAAACGTCATTCTGCCCCAAACGATAAGCTTGAATGTTGTAGGCACCTAGCAGCTCGGAGAAAGGTACGTTGTTCAGGTATTTCCGAACACACTCCTTCCGAAGCTCTGGCTTTATATGCTCGGGCTTGCTAGGGATCGCCAACTTCAGATATTCTTCATTCTCCCTACATCGGAATTCAAGCCTATCACCGAACAACGTGGCAGTTGCTTTTTGCTTCCTGGCCTGGCGCTCAACAACAGCGGCACGAATCTTCGAAACATCGAGGGCCTCCTTGAGGGAGATTATTTCTTCCTCATGCTTTTTCTGCAGCTCCTCAGCAGCTGCAATAAGCCGGTCTATCTCAAAATTGGCCTTGGCCAAATTCTCTTCACAGGTTTTCAGCAAGGAGCTGGTGTGGCCAACCCGGCTCAATGCTTCCATGTGTTGACTTCCTCAACACAGCATTCCTGGGAAGGCGGAAAATATTATGAGAAGTCATAACAAATTATGAAAAAATAAGTAAGCGAGAAGACCGGTACCTTGTGGATTGACTAACAAGGGAAATGTCATCCAGGGCTTCAAATTCCTGGCGGTCAGAAGGAGCAAGACTGAGGGAGCTCCACTCTGCAGCTTTCACAGGATCCCGAGTCACCCTGTCGGTCAACTTCAGGGTCCACTGGGGGGTGAAGACCTCCTCACAATCCGTTGAAGCTTTGGATTTTTTATGGGAGGAAGCATCAATTGTGTCATGCCTCCTTTTGGTTCGGGCGGAGGAGGAGACATTAGACCTCTCCACCATTGGCTTCTTCCCTTTACCCGAAGCATCAGCTACGGGCCTGATATTCCTGATACCCCTGTAAGAGGGGTCGGGAGAGGGAACAAAAGCCTCTTGATCTATGGTCAAGGCTCTACGTGATCGTTGCTCGGCTGTCACAACGGCCCTAGCGGCCTTCGCTCGCAGGTTCTCAGGGTTCATTCTTGGAGGCACTGCAAAGAAGAACAAGGGTCAGAATTAAAGACATATCACTTCAGTAAAATTAAAGGATGATGGTTAGAAGCTCACAATGAGCCAAGCCCCAGTACTGAAGAATGGAGTTATACTCCACCTCAAATCCATGTATTTCTTGATACCATGGAATGGATTTGATCTTCCTGACGGCCGCCTCGTCTTCTCTGGATAAGGGGAGGCCTCGGTTATTCTCGGAAGAAGAAGTACACCGCCTCCAGGCGGTTGGGAAGTTAAGATCCGATGGAGGCGCTCGACAGAAAAAGTATCGTTCGCGCCATCTTTTGTGGTTAGAAGGGCAAGTTCCTTTGGCAAGGATGCTGCCCCTCCAATCAAGTTCAGCCTTATTGCGTTTGGACAGAAAAACCCATCCGGGAGGATGAGAGATAGAAAGAACATGAAAATGTACAAAGAGAGAAAGAGATGGCGTAATGCCAAGTTCAAAACACAAACCCAAGAAGCCGACGATGAGACGCCAGCTATTGGGAAGGAGCATTCCGGGACAAATGTCCCAATGATTCAGAACTGCGGAGAACAAAGGATTAAAAAAGGGAAAGCGAACCCCGCTTTCCAGTGCATCTATGTACAGAGAAAATTCACCCGAAAGGGTTGAATCAACCCTCTCATCAGAAAGGGGAGCCCTAACCTGATAAGAGGAAGGAAAATCAAAATCTTGGATGGCTGAAAGAAGGGTTTCCTCATTATAAATGGAGGGAACAGAGCCAGGTCCACCATCGGACCTGGAAGTTTGAGGCTGCCTAGAAGACTCGACAATCTTGGAAGATCCAGACTCGAGGAAGGCAGGAGGAGTTTCGGTTTTTCTCTCTAAACCTTTTTGAGAAACTTCAGCAAACTCGCGCCGGAGGACAGTTAGGGTTTTGTTATCACTATCCGACTGTTCGGAAGCAGGAGAAGCAAAAGCCTCACTACTATTACCAACACTGGGTACCAAAGAAGCCCCATTGTCCGCCATTACTTGTTTCAGTAAACTACAAAAAGAGAAAGACCAAGAAACTTACTGGATTCGGTGAGGCGAAGCTTGAGAGCAAGAAGGCGCGAAAGCGAACAACAAAGGTTCAAATTCCGGACGGGAAGAATGAAACCTACGAAGACAACGAACCGCTTTTAAAACACCCGCACGAGTGTTCGGGAATCTGAACGATCGAGATTGATTCAAAATCAACGACCGAGATTGAAAGACGTTTTGAAAGTTTGAACTCACGAATCCGAAACAGGCGTTCGGAAACCGTCGCTTGGATTACGTGAGCCACGACAGATCGACTGCAAGGTGACACGTGGCCTTACCCTCACAACGCTCGAGGAAAAGTGACCACCGCATTACATGTGATATGACATTTAATGGAGCACGCAGAGTCTATCACCTGACGAAGAACCCAGTTAAAAACCAAGCCCTCGGGATCGACCGAACGCTTGGTCTGGGGGGCTCGTGATACGGAGAAATTATGATCAAACCGGGTTCGTACCTGGTTCGACCCTCGACCCCGGTCGAGACAGAGGGAACCGACTCGCTCCCGAGCGAACCGGATCCAGAAGATGGCTTGCTGAAGAAGAAAACTGATTCAGCTACAAGCATGCCCTAATCCTACTTATGGATTAGGGTAATTACCCTAATGATGGTAAACTCGAATTGACGGCTGCGGCTAATCATTATCGAAGGGATAATCATCGCATAACCTAAAGAGTTATCTCAGGAGTCCTCTACTAGTCCAAACTAGTAGAAGTCTGTTGCTCAACGGATCTATCTGCTAAGATCCAACGACTACCTGAAGAAGGCTCAAGTGCATCCAACGAAGGAGATTCGAAGGTACACTCTATATAAACCTCACTACCATACGAGGTAAGGAGGATCGAAAACACACAATCTGAGACTCAGGTTCAGATACATACTGATAGACTTAAACCCCCCCCCACCCCCCCTCCCCCCCCACCCACCCTCCCCTCCCCCCCTCCCCCCCCCCACGGCCCCGCGCGGGCCCAAAAAACCACTAAACACACCCGCCCCAGGGCCGCGGGCGGGGGGGGGGGCCCCCGCCGCGGCCCCACATCCCCGGACAACAACAAGAAGAAAAAAAGGAGAAGAAGGGGGGAGGGAGAAGACGGAGATAAAATTAAAAAAAAAAAAAAATTTTTAGGAAAAAAAGGGAATTGTATTGGGGAATAAAATTTCAACACAGGGTATTGAGGTAGATAAGGCTAAAATTGAGACTATTGAGAAGTTACCGCCTCCTACAACTAAAAAGGGTGTGAGAAGTTTCTTGGGACATGCTGGATTTTATAGAAGATTCATTAAAGACTTCTCTAAAATCATTAAACCCTTATACAATCTACTAAAAAAGGGAGTCACTTTCAATTTTGACAAGGAGTGCTTGCAAGCATTCCAGATTATAAAGAAAGCTTTAGTATCTGCACCTATAATTATTGGTCCTGATTGGAAATTGTTATTCCCAGGTTGACACTAAGAGGGGGGGGGGTGAATCAGTGTCTTTAAAAAATTCGCTTTGATGTGAAGCTTCTTTAATCTCAAAACAAGATTGGTTAGAACAATCTCGTAGCTATCAACTGCACAAGGACACGTCCACCACACACCACAATGTGGCTAGGTCTACTAGACAGTGTACCACCACCCTGCAATGAAGGCACTCCAATATGTGCAACAAAGAAATAAACCAAAGACACAATGCACCAGAGTTTACGTGGTTCGACCAAACTTCGGCCAGACTGCCTACGTCCACGGAGTAATACCCTACCTACGTTTTCGTATATTACTCAATACACTGCTAGATATTTTGACTGCTACAACAGTCCAATACCTACTTTAGTCTAAAATGCAATTCAAATAAGGGCACCAACCCCAACCCCCTAGACAAGCTCCAACTTGCTAGGTTACAATGTAAAACAATAATTCAAGTTCCCCAAATTACATTCATGATCTAGGCTTTTCATCAGTAAACATAACCTAGAAAATAATAGACAAGAACTTGTGAATACGGGTTACCTCAACTTGTGTAAGATGCATGGTAACAAGACTTGTTTTTTTGTCTCCAATTCTTCTTTCTCTTTTTAATCTTTCTCAGTTTTCCTCTTTTTGAAAAAACAAACTTGTTGCACCTCTGTTCTTTGTTTCAAACACAGCCTTGCTGCATCTTCTTTTTTTTTTTTTTTTTTTTTTTTTTTTTAGACACAGGATAACAACAGCCATTTTCTTTCTTGAATGCAAGTAACAACAACCATTTTCCCCTCTTTTCTTCTTCTTAAAAATCAGGCAGCAACAACATCTTTTAATTTTTCTTCTTTTCTCCTCCTCCTCCTCCTTCTTCTTCTTCTCCTCCTCCTCCTCCTCCTCCTCTTCCTTCTTCTTCTTCTTTTTTTTTTCTTTCTTCTTCTTCTTCTTCTTCTTTTTCTTTTTCTTCTTTTTTTTTTCTTCCCGAAAATAGAACTCAACCATAAAATGCTTGTTTTCTATGAAAAATGATATTTCAAATACCTGGTGCTTCTTTTCCCTTCTCTTTTCACGTTCTTTCTTATTTAGCAAAACAAAAGACTCAATTCCAAATCCCTAGCACAGCATCTTCTTCTTGTTTTTTTTTTTTTTTTTTTTTTTTTCACTTCTTTCTTTCTCCCATTCTTCATCTTCCTTCTCTTTACATTTTCTCTCTTGTTCAGTAAAAGAAGAACCGATTAAAAAAAAAAATTGCCTAGCACAACATCTTCTTATTCTTGTTCAAAATGCAAACCTTCCAACAACAGCTTTTCTTCTTGTTCAAAATGCAAAACTTCCAACAACGGCTTCTTCTTCTTGTTCAAAACGTAGATCTTCCAACAACAACTTCTTTTTGTTGCTCAAAACGCACTTCCAACAGCAGCTTCTTCTTCTTATTCAAAACGCAGATCTTCCAACACCAACTTCTTCTCTTTCAAAAATTTCAGCAATAGAAGATATAGAGGAAGAAAGATTCAAAACCGTTTCAGCAACGTCTTCTTGTTTCTCTCAAATCTTCTTTCTCCCACACTCTCTGATTTTTGGCTTTGTAGAAGGTGAGTTTTCTATCTCTTACAAAAAAAAACCCTCTTTCTTTCAATCTAAAAACGATTGCAAAAGAAACCTACCTTTTTGTGTGTTGCTGTATCACATCAAAGCCCATTGTGTGTTGTTGTAACATATCAAAAGCCCATATCAACGAACCATTGGTTGAACTAGCTTTAATACTTGGCTGAACCAATTTGATTTGACCACAACAAATGAACCACTGAAACATCTCAATATTCTCACTTAAGTTGCCAACAATGACAACACCTTCATTTTCAGCCAATGAAACAACAATCTTCCCCTTTGGGATTGTTGGCAACTCAACCTTCTTTTCTCTTTTCTCTCCCCCTTTGACAACAAGTACAAAGGGTGCTTTTGCTCCCCCGACATAGACTCTTCCATAGGAGTGCCCACTGCATCTTCCTATCCTATGGAGGGATGATGTTCTATGTATTTTCTCACTTGCTCCCCCTTGGAGCCACCACCCCTAGCTTTACTCTCCATCTCTCAAAACTATGTTTGGACAGGGGTTTTGTGAAGATATCAGCCACTTGATTTTCTGTAGGAACAAACTCCAAGCTCACTTCACATTTTATCACTTTTTCTTTCAGAAAATTATATCTTATATCAATATGCTTGGTCCTAGAATGCTGCACTGAATTCTTGGAGATATTTGATAGCACTCATGTTATCACACTTGATAGCTATAGGTTTATCACATTGGATGCCAAAATCAGAAATTTGTCTCTTCATCCAAATCACTTTAGTACAGCTAGTTGCAGCTACTATACATTAAGCTACTGTTGTAGACAAAGATATAGAATCTTGCTTCTTACCATGCCAAGCAACCAAACTTCTCCCCAAGTAGAATGCACCTCCACTAGTGTTGTTTCTATCATCAATGCTTCCAGCTCAATCTGCATCTGAGAAGTTTGCAAGTGTGAAGTCTTTAGACTTAGGATACCATAACCCATATTCCATAGACTCCTTTGGGTTTGCTTGAAACCTTGACACTAGACACACTGCTTGTAAAATGTCTAGTCTTGATGTTAGATATAAGAGACTCCCAATCATAGATCTATAGTGAGTTTGATCAACTGAAGGGGACTCATCGCTTGAGCTCAACTTGCATCCAACCACCATAGGAGTTCCCACTGGTTTGCAATCTTCCATCATGAATTTCTTTAACATATCCTTGACATACTTCATTTGAGATATGAATATGCCACTTGCCATTTGATTTACTTGTAAACCCAAGAAGTAGGATAACTCTCCAAGCATTGACATTTCAAATTTTAATGCTTTCTTGAGTTTGCATACCATATTTGGATCATCAACTATTTCAAATCCATCCGGCTGCTCAGTGTAGACTTGTTCTTCTAAACCACCATTTAGAAAGGCTGATTTAACATCCATTTGATAAACTTTAAACTCCCTAAAGGTTGCCAAAGCTAGGAACATTCTAATGAATTCCAACCTTGCCACTGGAGAAAAAGTTTCATCAAAATCTATCCCTTCTACTTGAGTAGATCCCTTACACACCAATCTGGCCTTGTTTCAAACAACCTGCCCTTCTTCATTCATTTTATTTCTAAATACTCACTTGATGCCAATAACATTCTTACCAGTTGGTCTAGGAACTAGTTCCCAAGTGTTGTTCTTTTCTATTTGGTCAAGCTTTTCATTCATTGCTTTCACCCAATTTTCATATTTATAACCTTCATAGACTGACTTGGGCTCTTCTTGAGATATCAATGAGAAAGTAGTTATCTTTTCTTTAATTTTCTTGTTTGTATCCCTTCATCTAATGTGCCATTGATTTGATCAGGAGGATTCACATTTCTCCATTTGTATCCCTTCAACTTCTTCCTCAAGTTCTTCACACTCTTTACACTTGAGAGAGAGGCAAGATGATGAGTCATTTATAAAATGCTCCAATTCACTAATTGTGATACTCAACTACTTGATTGTTGTCTCATAATTTTCAAGTTGATTCTTCATTTCTCTATTTTACTTTCTTTCCTTTTTGAGATTAAGCTAGGCAGAATACAACTCACCAACATAATCAATTTCACCTTCAGTGTCTTCATTACATCAGACTTTTCTTTAGTTTGAGGTGATTCATCATCTTCAATAGCCATAAATAAAACTTCATCAGTTGAGTCATTGTCTTCATTTGATTCTTCTTCAGAAGAGTAGCATTCATTCTTAGTCAAAAGACTTCTCTTTTTGAAATGGCTTTTCTTTTTCTTTGGTAAGAATTTTTTCTTTCCTTTCCTATCATTTATCTCTTCCTCTTCATCTATGTTTCCTCTATTAGGACATTTAGAGGCAAATTGTCCTATTCCACAACAACTGAAGCACTTAAAAGGTGATTTTCCCTTGTGTTTACCTGTTCATTTCTTAAACTTTCTAGCTAAGTAAGCTATTGGTTCATCATCGGAGTCTTCAGATTCTTTTTCTTCTTTGACCCTTAGCTTCTTCATTGCTTTGAATGTTACTTTCTTCTCTGTGAATTTGCCCTTTTTAGTTCTCATCTCATAGGTTTAAATGTTCTATGTACTTCATCAAGAGTGATTGTATCCAAGTCTTTGGCTTCTTCACTAGCCGAGCTTTGGAATCATATTTGGGAAGCACAAATCAAGAGAATCTTCGACATATCCGAGAATTTTCAATTTTTTCTCCAACTCCTCTAATGGAGTTTACAACTTCATTTAGTTTGACCATGTAGCTATCTATGTCTTCTTCTTCAATCATCTTAAGACTTTCAAATTGTGCTATGAAGATTTGTAGTTTGGCTTTCTTAACTTTAATGTCCCCTTCATAGATGCTTATCAACCTGTCCCAGACTTCTTTAGCTGTATCACAGTTCATTACTTTAGCCATGACTTCTTCATTCAACCCATACATAATAGCATTTAATGCCTTGAGATTGTGTGCATAAGCCTTTTTTGCCTCATTGTCTATAAGTGTAGCTATTGGTTCCTCATAGCCATTAATCACAGACTGCCATACATCATATCCTAGAGATCCAATGTATATTTGCATTCTTCTTTTCCAAAAAGCATATCCTGCACCATAAAAAATAGGAACTTTCCCAAAGTCTTTCGAGCTGCCTTCACTTGTGGTCATTCTTACAAACTCTTTGATCAAATCCCGAAGTAGTTAAACTTCTCTTCACTGGAGCCTCACTATGATACCAATTGTTATTCCCAGGTTGACACTGAGAGGGGGGGTGAATCAGTGTCTTCAAAAAATTCGCTTTGATGTGAGGCTTCTTTAGTCTTAAAACAAGATTTGTTAGAACAATTTCATAGCTATCAACTGCACAAGGACAAGTCCACCACACACCACAATGTGGCTGGGTCTACCAGACAGTGTACCGCCACTCTACAATCAAGGCACTCCAATATGTGCAACAAAAATAAATAAACCAAAGACACAATGCACCAGAGTTTTTGTGGTTTGGCCAAACTGCTTACGTCCACGGAGTAATACCCTACCTAAGTTTTCATATATTACTCAATACACTCCTAGATTTTTTGACCACTACAACAGTCCAAGAACACCAATCCCTGCTTTTGTTTAAAGCAATTCAGATAAGGGCACCAACCCCAACCCCCTAGACAAGCTCCAACTTGCTAGATTACAATGTAAAACAATAATTCAAGTTCCCCAAATTACATTCATGATCTAGGTTTTTCATTAGTAGACATAGCCTAGAAAATAATATACAAGAACTTGTGAATATGGGTTACCTCAACTTGTGTAAGATGCATGGTAACAAGACTTGTTTATTTTGTCTCCAATTCTTTTTTCTCTTTCCAATCTTTCTCAGTTTTCCTCTTTTTGAAAAGACAAACTTGATGCACCTCTGTTCTCTATTTCAAACACAACCTTGCTACATTTTTTTTCAGACACAGGATAACAACAACCCTTTTTCTTTCTTGAATGCAAGTAACAACAACCATTTTTCCCTCTTTTTTTCTTGTTAAAAATCAGGCAGCAACAACATCTTCTTTTAATTTTTCTTCTTGAGGTATACAACTGCAATTCTCTTTTCTTTCATGTTTTCAATTTCAGAAAAATATCTTTCTTGAATGCTAGGTAACAGCAACCATTTCCCCCTCTTTTCTTCTTCTTAAAAATCAGGCACGTCATCATCTTCTCTTAATTTTTCTTCTTTTTCTCTCGTTCTCTATTTTTCTTTCACTTCTTTCTTTCTCCTATTCTTTTTCTTTCTTTCTTTTTTTCCAGACATTGAACTCAACCATAAAATGCTTGTTTTCTCTGAAAAATGATATTTCAAATACCTGCTGCTGCTTCTTCCTTCTCTTTTCACTTTCTTTCTTATTCAGCAAAACAAAAGACTCGATTCCAAATCCCTAGCACAACATCTTCTTCTTGTTTTTCTTTCACTTCTTTCTTTCTCCCTTTTTTTTTTTTTTTTTTTTCTTTTTCTTTTTCCAGAAATAGGACTCAACCATAAACCACTTGTTTTCTAAAAAAGAAAGATATTTTGAATACCTGGTTGCATCTTCATCTTCCTTCTTTTTTTCATTTTCTCTCTTGTTCAGTAAAAGAAGAACCGATTAAAAAAAATGCCTAGCACAACATCTTCTTCTTGTTCAAAATGCAGATCTTCCAACATCAGCTTCTTCTTATTGTTTAAAATGCAGACATTCCAACAACAGCTTCTTCTTCTTGTTCAAAACGTAGATCTTCCAACAGCAGCTTCTTCTTCTTGTTCAAAATGCAAATCTTCCAACAACAGCTTCTTCTCTTTCAAAAATTTCAGCAATAGAAGATATAGAGGAAGAAAGATTCAAAACCGTTTCAGCAACATCTTCTTGTTTCTCTCAAATCTTCTTTCTCCCACACTCTCTGATTTTTGGCTTTGTAGAAGACGAGTTTTCTATCTCTCACAAAAAAAAAAAAAAAAACCCTCTTTCTTTCTATCTAAAAACGATTGTAAAAGAAACCTACCTTTTTGTGTGTTGTTGTACCATATCAAAGCCCATTGTGTGTTGTTGTACCATATCAAAGAACCATTGGCTGAACCAACTTGATTTGACCCCAACTAATGAACCACTGAAACATCTCAATATTCTCACTTAAGTTGCCAACAATGACAACACTTTCATTTTCAGCCAATGGAACAACATGAATTACCCTTTGAGTTCATGTGTGATGCGAGTGATTATGCCATTGAAGTGGTTTTGGGTCAATGCAAGGAAAAGACCTTCCACACCATCTATTATGCAAGTCACACCTTAAATGAAGCTCAAATTAATTATGCTATATAGGGGTGTCAACGGTTCGGGTTGGGCCGGTTTTGGGCTGGGCCTAACGGTTTCGGGCTGAAAAGCACTCAGCCCAAACACGGCCCAATAAAAAAATAACGGTTTCAGGCCGGTGCGGTTTGGGTTCGGGTTGACTAACAGTTTGGGCTAACGGTTTAGAATTGGTTTACTAACGGTTTGGGTTCAGGTTTTCTAGCGCTATGTTTTGAGTACCTTGTTGATGTGTGGAATTTATCAAGAACATGTAAACACATATAAGCATTAAGTTCTCTTTAAATCTCTTGTGTTGGGTGTTCAAAACCAAAAGCTTTTTTTCTACAATATACAAGTAAAAATTATAGAACTAATATACAAAAGAAAACTAGCATCTTGATGAATTTTAGTGGGTTGTATTTGCTTATTCTCCTTTCCCTTGTTGACGCTTGTAAAAATGGATCAAAATAAAACATTAAAACATTTTCAAATGATAATATACTTGCTAAATATTTACTAAGCCCGTCTTCCAAATGGTAAAGGCTTTGATAGGCTTGTTGTTTGCGTATTCCAAAGTAAAACAATTAAGAAAACAAATAGAAACTTGGGGCTTTTCTTGTCTTTTACATTTAAATTTATTTTATTTATTTATAACGGGTTTAATGGTTTGGTTCGGGTTCGGGCTAATTTCGGGCCAAACGGTTCGGGCTAGCAGGCCACACATGAGCTAGCCCCGCCCAGCCCGAACCATTGCGGGCTGAGGTTGTTCAGCCCAAACACAGCCCATTAAGCTTCGGTGCAGGCCGGTTTGGGCTATAACGAGCCGGTTTGGGCTAAAACGGGCCGGTTCGGTCCGATTTTAACGGTTCGGGTTAGGTTTTGACTCCCCTAATGCTATCATTGAAAAGGAGCTACTAGCCATTGTGTTTGCTTTCGATAAGTTCAAATCATACCTGATTGGTTCCAAAGCTATAGTTTATACAGATCATACTGCTATCAAGTATTTGATTGAAAAGAAAAATGCTAAACCAAGGCTCCTTAGATGGGTGCTATTATTACAAGAATTTGATTTGAAGATTCGAGATAGTCTTCTAAGACTTCTAATGTAGTCTAGTTTTTTTTTATCTGGGCATTGCATTGGGGATTATAATTTGTAGGAGCCGTTGTTGGCTGCTGCCAATGGTCGTGATCGTGCCACGTAATCAAAATAAGATCAAACGGTTGAGAATCAAATTGAGGGGTTTACTTGTAAATACCATTTTTTATTTTACATTTTAAGGATTTAAAAATTATTAATTTACAAAATTAGACCACTCATTTACCAGACTCCCAAATCCCTATTTCATTTTGCCTAACTCTCTCTCTCTCTCTCTCTCTCTCTCTCTCTCTCTCTCTCTCTCTCTCTCTCTCTCTCTCTCTCTCTCTCTCTCTCTCTCTCTCTCTCTCTCTCTCTCTCTCTCTCTCTCTCCATTAGTACTCCTCCCTTTGCAACCCATCTCCACCGTGTCTCCTCCCACTACAACTCATCTTCTCCATCCCATCTCAACCGTGTCTCCCACTTCAACTATATTCTGGCTTCAAGTTTGTCTCTCTCCATTCACCTTCAACTGAAAAAGGCACACCCGTCTACTCAGTTGAATAGAAAAAAGAAAAAACCACAGAACCAATTGAGGGCATACACACAACGGAATACGGTATAATGTAATGATTGTACCTTTTGGGAATGGGGAGCTCTCGGTAATTCCGCCATGTCTGTTTTTTCATCCTTAGCTTTGGTTGTAGATCGCAGAGGATATCGAAGTTTAGACTTCGACAAAGTAATTCCTGAGACTATAAACCCAATCAATGTTTGAGAAACTTAATTGAATAGAGATAGAAGTAAAGAGAGTGAAACCTGAATTTTTACTAGATGTGGATGAAGTTTGAACATTAGTAGCCTCCTGTTGTGAATAAAATACCCCAATCTCGGTTCATGGTGGTTCACTCTGGTCTAAATTTAAGATGATTGGTTTAAGACGATTCAATAAAGCAGTCTCTGGGTTCGCCCAAGAGCTAGCTAAGAAGTAGGCCTAATCATGGCCATCCAATTCTATATTATGATCCGACTGTCACAGTTAAAAGCAAATCAGGCGGAAAATCTACATATAAAGGAACGACGAGTTCGCCAAGGGTAAGTCTCTCGGATCAACCTGAACATAGATTTTTTTTCCTGGTTTTTGACCATTAGAACACCTCAGAAGCTCTGGCAAGCTCTAAAGCACTGTCTTCATTATTCTGACTAGACCGTCGAAGACGCGACGCCGATGAAGACGATCGGCTCCGTTTCTCACTGGTGTTCTATTTTTTAGGAACAAGATAGAGGTTAGTTGATGATTAAGCAAGCCAGATCAATTCAGATCTGAGTTGGTTTGATGCTAAGATCGCGATTCAAAATCCTCAGCAGATTCTGCACCAACACCTCCATAATTCTGCTTTGATTATCAGGGAAGGAAAACACTTGAGATAATATGGTGAATGGAGAGAGACAAAATGAAAACTAGACCATAATTGAAGTCACCACCATTGCCTGCTGCCGCTACAAATAAAAATCCCTGCGTTGGGCTCGTTCTCGTTTTCTGTTAAGGAACGAAAAGGTCACAAACAACCATAATACCTTCCCAGATTGTAATGATCAGCAGATCAGCGTCTGGAAAATTCAAAGTTTTATTGGCAGACAAGTAGCCTAGTAAAGTTTCCACTTAAGTGTCATATGTACTTTTGACTTTATTATTTCCACAGCACGGAAAGGAAAAAGGTTTATTTGCTCCTTTGGGGGTTTCCATATCGATTAGCGAGATTTAAAAAAATTAAAATAAAAAACTCAAAGAAAGTTTTCGAAAGTTTTCAAAGTGGTTTGGACATAGAATCTCGAATTTAGTTTAAATATAACCACGTCTGCAGGAATCCACAAGGCATGGGAAATTACAAACTTATTTAATCAATGATCACTACAGTCGAACCCTATCTTTTGTTTATAATTATTGTCAGCCGTTCATAATGACTAGGTTCACTGGCCTAGAAATAGAGGCAAGGGGGAAAGGAAACGTACGGTAGAAACAGAGGATCGAACATGATCTCCTTTAACTTATACCTTTACACAGAAAGAAGCGAGCAAAAGTGAGAAATGCTTGCACCCAATATTGAATGAACTCTCATGTTTGCTGAATAATATGAAATTTTAGATACAATCACAAAAGGTTACCAGTTCGGCCGAACCAACTGAGAAATTGTTAGCAATGTGGAATTTATTGGCGGCAAAGAGAACCAACCTTCGTAGCCATGAGCAGCTGCGATCAAACGATCAATACTCCCCTAGTGCTTTCATCTCTAATTTTTTTGTTTTTTCAAATTTGATGTCTCTTGATCTCAAGTTCTTTTCCTCTTATGACTTTCTTAATAGTTTCAAGAGGCCCAATACTACTTTATCAAGGTTTGTTGCCTTTCTATTTTTTATGCCCTTTGCTGTGTTACTGAAGATAATGATAAGATATTTCTTTTTTGTTGGTATATAAGACACTACTTGATGAGAAAAGAAATAGAAATACTTTTATTTGATCTCTTTTTATATTTATTTAAATTTTTTTTTATTTTTTATATAAGTCCTTTTTGTTTTCATGGAAAACACAACACACTCTTTAAAATGCAAAACTTATACTCCGTCTCGGTGTGTGGTTTTTTCAAGATTTTTCTTAGCATCGCTTGCGACAATTCAACAGAACGGAAGAACCTGAAGTCAATCGATTGCTTATAGAGGATTGTAGGGTTTTTGATCGATGGAGAGTTTGGAGAACGGGGCGTTCTCTGCAGAAGAACGCGATCAGATCCGGCGGAGCACCAAGAAATTCAAAAGAAGAATAGGGGACGATGGCGTCCAAGGGAGATTATCGCCCACCAGATCTTACTCTGCGATGGTGTCGCATGGATCCCAAGGTAGCGAAGAGATGCATAACATCATGTATGAAGAGATTGGTCTTGATTTAGATGGATACCTTGTTGCTGATCCTTTAGGATGGGAAACATATAATGAAGAGGAAGAGAACCCAAATAATGAAGAAGAGAATCAGTTCTGTCCAATAATTAACCTCTCTAAAAAGGAAAAGGAACGCCTGAGAAAGCCTTGGATGCAGTCGCTCATCATTAAGTTGGTTGGGAAGAGAGTGGGTTATAAATTTCTCTCAGGAAGAATTTTTGCATTATGGAAACCTACTGGTTCCTTGGATCTCATTGATATAGGATACGATTATTATATAGCCAAGTTTAACAATAAGGAGGACTTCCAAAGAGCACTTATTGAGGGTCCCTGGATTATTGGAGATCATTATCTTTCTATAAGTCATTGGAAACCAGACTTCAACCCAGCAACGGAAGAGGTGAAGAAACTTGTAGTATGGGTTAGATTCCCTGGAGTATCTATTGAATATTTTGACAAAAGGTTTTTGGTTCGACTGGGAGGCCGAGTCGGTCGGGTGATTAAAGTGGATAATACAACAGCTCAGGCTACCCGCGGGAAGTTTGCGAGGGTTTGCATTGAAGTTGATCTCTCACAACCTCTTCTCTCTAAATTCCGACGTAAAGGTAGAGTTCACCAGATTCTATATGAATCTCTTCACCTTCTTTGCTATGAGTGTAGCAAGTTTGGCCATCATAAAGACCAGTGTACTGTCGCTCCCAGAGTGGATGGAGCAGAAGCTCCTACAGAACCATTGGGGGAGGCAATTGACCTTCCAAAGACAACTAGTGCAGCGGCAAGAAAAGTAATCCCAACAGATACGTATGGTACTTGGATGTTAGTTCAGAAGCCAAGATATAAAAAAGACAATCGGAAGAACTCCGGCGACGGTCCTGGAATAGGTAACAGAGATCAAGGGAATGAAAATCAACCCCATGCGGCAGTTGGAACAATAGCGGGCGTGTCAGGGTATGGATCTAGATTCGATGCGCTGAGATCGGAAGATCTGGATACTGCAGAGCTAGAAACCCATGTTGATATTGAGTCGTCTCAGTAGTTCCAGGAGACTATTCCGTCTCCCAGTACCCAAGTTAATGGTAACAAAGTTTGGCAATCTAGGACCTCACCCCAGAGACGTGCCCTTGCTAACTTCAATGGGACCCAAGAAGAATCCTTGGTGGCTGAAACCTCTTTGAAATCACATACTAGAAGACAATATTCTCTCCCATCCATGCTACAAGAGGCCAAGAATTTAATTGAGAGTCCAATTAATAAAGAAGTTCTTGGAATGGGCGTTGACTCTAATATGGAGTTGGAGGTTAATATAAATTATGATCCTAACCAAAGTGATATTGTGAAGAATAAAGCTCCTGTAGCTGATAGGCATATGGAGGAAGATCGTGTGGTGGGTATCTTTGATCGTGGGAAACCACCTGATGGTGAACTTTATCCTATGGATCCGACGATGTGCATGCAACAAGATTCCAAGCAGACGCCCCTCGTGGACGAAGTTATGGGATTAGGTGAGGACTGTTAACTTTTTCTTTGTGTTTTTTATGAAGATTTTTTCATGGAATTGTAGAGGGGCGGGTAGCAAAGCCTTCACTACCACCCTTAAACACTATAGGAAAGTATATAACCCAGATTGTGTTATAATTTTGGAACCCCGCATCAGTGGCACTCGAGCGGATGAAGTTATTAAAAAACTTAAAGGAAAGATCAGTTTCCGAAGTGATGCTGTAGGCCTCTTTGGGGGGATATGGTTTGTTCTTTTTAATGAGAATTATTGTGTTTCTATTATTAAAGTTCATCATCAATACTTGCTAATTGAGGTAGAAGACCAATCTGTGGAGGCTAAATGGGTGTTGGCAGCCATGTATGCTAGCCCATTGGAGAATGAGCGACAGCTTGCATGGGGAGAACTTGCCTTAGATTTGGATAATCTTCACAGCCCATGCATAGCAGTGGGGGATCTAAATGATGTTCTTGATGTATTTGAAGCTAAAGGAGGGGCTCCTATCCCAGTTAGAAAATGTGTCAAGTTCAGAAACAATTTGGATATGTGTCAGCTTTTAGATATGGGATTTCATGGCCCTAGATATACTTGGCGTGGACCCAAGTGGCATGGTCTTTGTAGTGTGTATAAGCGTCTAGATCGAAGCTTGTGCAACGGAGAATGGCGAATGTTATATCCTGAAGCAGCAGTGCGTGTTCTTCCCAGAATCAAATCAGACCATCACCCGCTTTTAGTTGATGTGAAACCAGCTAGAGGCCAATTTCAAAAACGTCCTTTTCGAATGGAAGCAATATGGCTCACTCATAGTGATTTCAATGATGTCGTCAACAAGGAATGGAAGGAGAAGGAATCTCTCCCTGAGGCACTATCCCAGCTTCAACAAAAGCTCACTATATGGAATAAAATATGTTTTGGCAAGGTGGAAAATACAATAAAAAGACTTCATGCTAGACTTGGTGGAATCCAAAAGAAACTCTCTTCTGGACCATATAATCCTTTTTTGGTCAGATTAGAGAAACAACTTAGATTGGAGCTGGAGAATACTCTTTCTAGGGAAGAGATCAAATGAGTCCAAAAATCTGGAAAACATTGGGTGCTTCAAGGTGATAGGAATACTAAATATTTCCATATTTCTACTCTCTCTCGTCGTAAGAGAAATAGAATTGAGGGGTTGAAGAATGATGAAGGAGAATGGATATTTGAAGCTTCTGCTTTAAAGAATCATGTTGTTCAATTTTATAAAAATCTATTTTCTGCTGAGGAAGTGACAACTAGGCCCTTGCATACGAGTCATTCTTTTCGTACACTGGACAATGATTGGTTAGCCATGCTTGCAGATAATGCCACAGATGTAGAAGTTTTTAAAACCGTGAAACAGCTGAGTCCTTGGAAGGCCCCTGGTCCTGATGGATTTCAAGCAGCGTTTTATCAACGGACTTGGGCTACAACTGGTGGTTCGATCTGCAGAATAGTCAAAGAAGCCTTTCTAGGTTATTTGGAAGGTAAACTCAATGCCACTTTCATTGTTTTAATTCCTAAAGTGGAAACACCTGAGAAAATTACGCAATTTTGGCCAATATCTCTCTGCAATGTCAGTCTTAAGATTCTGACTAAGTTGATACTAATAGACTCAAGGAATTCATGCCCAGTTTAGTAGCTCCTAACCAAGTGAGTTTTGTTCCTGGACGGCACATCCAAGAAAATATCATCATAGCCCAAGAGCTTTTTCATACTATGCGTGTAAAATGCAGCAAAAGCAGTTATATGGCCATTAAAATTGACCTTGAGAAGGCTTATGATCGCCTTCAGTGGAAGTTTATTGCAGAAACCCTTTCTCTTGCAGGTGTTCCTAACAAGCTCATTGATGTTATCATGTTGTGTGTTACTTCTACACAATTCAATATTCTATGGAATGGTGAGGAGACAGAGCCGTTTTACCCTTCCAGAGGAATCCGACAGGGAGACCCCCTGTCACCTTATCTTTTTGTCTTATGTATGGAGCGATTGACACATTGCATTCAGGATGCTACTCAGGAAGAAGGTTGGAAGCCAATACAAGTACGTAGAGGCGGCACTGGGATAACACATCTAATGTTTGCAGATGACCTAGTTCTATTTTCTGAAGCTTCGATGGATCAGCTCTTAATTGTTAAAAATTGCTTAAAGAAGTTCTGTGAGGCTTCCGGAAGTAAAGTTAGCAACGAGAAATCACACATCTATTTTTCTGCAAATTTGGAGAAGCATAAAGCTCTTGAAATTGCCAAGGCAAGTGGGTTTATAGTGACCATAGACATTGGTAGATACCTTGGTGTTCCCATCTGGAATGGGCGTACTAAGAAGGCTGATTATAAATATTTGGTAAGTAAGGTTAAGACCAGGCTTGCAGGATGGAAAGCTTCTTCCCTTTCCCTCGCTGGTCGTATTGTTTTGGCTAAATCAGTCATTATGTCTTCTCCCTACTACACCATGCAAAGCACTGCAGTTCCTAAAGGGGTGCTGGATGATATAGAGCGAGAAACCCGCTCATTCATTTGGGGTGATACCCCTCAAAAAAGGAAGGCCCACCTAGTTAATTGGGGCTGCATTTGTTGTCCAAAAAGCGAAGGTGGTTTGGGGTTCAGAAGGCTGGATCTAATGAATAGAGCTTTTCCGTGTAAATTAGCCTGGGGCTACTTTCGACAAGATTCTCTATGGGCTACTTTGTTAAAGGATAAATATGGGTCACGCCGTCGATCATTTCCTTTCAAAACTACTAACACTGACTCCCCTCTTTGGAGAGCTCTCTGCAAGGAGGCAATTGATATGCGTTCCCTTTGTCACACTTCTATTGGGAACGGCAAAAATACAATGTTTTGGTGGAATGTTTGGTTGGGTAAGGATGAACCTCTGGAGTCACTTGGTGGAGAAGCCACTTCCTAAGCATATGCTATGGGATAAAGTAAGTGATTATTTTTATGAGAATGAAGCTACTTGGTCAAATATAATTGAAGAATACCTTCCAAGTAACATTAGGGGGCAAATTGAAGTTTGTACATTCCCAATTCAGCAGCAGGCAATGATAGGGTGTTGTGGTCCTTGTCTAAAACGGGTCAATTCTCTGTTAGCTCTGCCTACGAGGCACTAGCAGCAAAAGGTTTGAGTAGATTGAGTATTTGGATGGATGCTACCTATTGGGAGACTTTATGAAAATTAAAAATTCCCAATCGAATTTGTTCATTCATGTGGCTAGCTTCAAAGGATAGACTTCTTACTAATGATCGTATGAGGAAAATGCAGCTGATGGATAGTAGTAGATGCGGTATTTGCCCTAGGGATGAGGAAGATAATATCCACGTCTTTCAGAATCGCATGTTTGCTCAAGGTATTTGGAATCGGTTGGTGCCACAGACACCATGCATGGTTCTATGGGTGCAAAAGAGAAGAATGATTCGCGAGAGAATATATGTGGGAAAGAATAAATGGAAGCACGATCAGGCAGCAAAATTTGCTTGTGTTCTTAACTTCCTATGGGGGTGGAGAAATCAAGATGTTCATGATGAGTCTTTTGTGAGGCCTGGGAATGGTCGAGTTCTTATTGAAGAATACTTTGATGGAATACAAAATGCATGGAGAAGCTGTTGTTCTTCAGTTAAAATACTCATGCAGATGAAATACACTATAGGATGGAAGCCCCCCCAAAAGGGCTGGTTTAAATGTAATACCGATGCTGCTATTAATAGTCGACAACAATTTGCCCAACTAGGTGGACTCATTAGAGACAAGGATGGTAATTTTAGAGGCGGGTTTACTAAAAGGATTTCCCTTTGTGAAGTTCTCGAAGCAGAATTATTGGCAATCCAAGAAGGTTTGTCACTAGCACTAAATATGGGAGTTTGGCCAGTCCAAGTTGAGTCTGATTCCCAGCAAGCAGTCTCTTTGCTCGATCCAGGTCATAAAGAGAGAGGAAAGTATGGCAAGATAATTGAAAGAATTCACCATCTATTCGTCTCTAGAGGGCATGTTCGTTTCAATCATGTGGGAAGAGATGATAATCAAGCTGCAGATTGGTTGTCTAGGTTCTCTATGGATCCAGGAAATTCATGGTCTTTTATTTAGGAGCCTCCTCCGGATTTGATGGAGATTCTCCGTGTTGATTTTCAAGCTAGCTAATCTTATTTCTGTTTTTTTTTTTTTTTGGGTCTTTGGTCTTTTGACCCGTCTATGTACCCAAAAAAAAAAAAAAAAAAAAAAAAGAAAAACTTACGAAGTCCTCCGTATTCACGCCGTCAACCTTGATACACAATGTACAGTCAAAATTTCAAATTAAATTTTCAATATAACCATATTACCCCCTAAAGGGCCTATTAACTTAAATGAAATTATTAATTTATCCAAAACCCTCAAATTATTCTTTTATTTCTTTTTTCCTTTTCATCAGTCAATGTTTTCCGGACCAGCTTGTGCGCACCTTGATTACATCTTCAGAGGGAGCTTTGTCGTTCACAAGGATCAAACCCATGACTTCTCCACTAAGAAGTATGGATCTTATCACTCTACCAACCCTGTATTGACCCTAAATCAAATTGGAAAATAGAGATTCGAGAGCGAATCTAGGAAAAGAAATGGACATAAATTACAACTGCCAAATTCAGGAGAATTCGTAGTTCAACACTGCAAGAGTCACCAATATAAGGGAATCTTAGAAGAGAACACAAATGCATAACAGACAGTAAAATAGGACCCATGACAAAAGTCTTAATACGTAAAACTTTGTCGACAAGTAGTAAAAGTAGATCTCTAGACTATGGTTTATAACTGGTCTGATGAGGTCTGATCACCAGAATAGGCCCTCCCTCCATTCGCCTATTATTTGACTACCATTTTATCAACTCAACAACAGCAACTGCATGCCTTGGCTTACGATGGCGGCTGCATAAGATTTGTTTAGAAACCAGCAGCCTCTTCTTCTCTCCTAGCTATGTCCTCTTCCCTCTTGTTACGATAAAAGCACCGATTGCAAACTCGGAGCTGTAATTGTTGAAGAAGAAACTAATTAGTAAGTCTTGCAATCAAGGTTTTGACGCAATTAATCAAATAAATTTGTTTGTTTTGAGATTACCCACCCCGAAACCTTCAAGATGGCGCCAGTGCTCATTTGTGAGGGTACGCCGGCAAATTGGGCAGGTTTCTTCATTTGGACGTCGCTGTTGTCGTCGTCCTCGCCCTCGCCACTGCCGTCGCCGTAGCTGTGAAGTAGCTAGCAGTGAATGAAAATAAATAGGTTCCTCCAAGATTTTCTTTTAAAAGATAACAATTAAAGAATAAGCATGAGAAAAGATGTAAAATTAATCACAGAGTTGGGGCTTTTTATGATTTTAACAGTAGGTGAAGCAAGACAAGAGAAATGAGGATTTGCTGCTGCAGCAAAAGGGAAAAGTTGAGAGATTTAAAGGTGGTGAAGGTGAAACTCTCCATGCATATTCAAAACCAAACATAGAGAGTCTGGGTACAAAAGCAGAGTAGCTGCGAGCAATGCCGACAAGAGTTCAGGTTAATACTGGATTCATTTGGGTTGGTGTAAGGATTGTAAAGGTACGAAGGGCCGAAAAGTGGCATGGCATGGTTCGTAAAAACAGTCCTGCTCAAGATGTTCTGCGCATGCACACACTCAAAACACATTACTACAAGAACCAAATGACCATTATTCCACGAATTCAACATTGAAACTGATAAGATCGATGAGGTGAGATACCTGTTCAGTGGAAGAGAGGAGGCTAGCGCCAGCGTTTGCGAGGAGATATAGGTTGTGGAGATCCTGGTCATGATTATCCATTGAAATCTGATTCTAGCTTCGAAGATCAATGAAACTATGTAGGAAAGGAAAAGTAATCAGATAAGAGTCTACTCTCTTACAGGACGAGTTGAGAGAGAGAGAGAGTGTGTGTGTGTGAGAGAGTGAGAGTGAGAGACGAGACGAGACGAGAAATGAAGGGGGAATTACGAGCAGAAAATTATATTTATAGGCGCTTAAAAGTTAAAAGTCGTCGAGCAAGGTTGCCTGAACCGGGCTTTCCAATTGCGCTGGAAAGAAAGATGACGGCACATGGTGTTGGTCTTAGGTCTGTGGTGGGTCCCAAAAAAGTTAGGACAAAGAAGGCTCTCTTGGATTTTCTTCGACAAATCCAAGTAAAAAATGAGACGTTATATTAATAAAAATGGGTAGAGCACATAAAATATGATTTTTGTTTTTTGGGATTTCCAATATCGTGTTGGGAATTGAGATGCACAAATCTCATGTCGTTTTATTGGGATCCGTTCCAATTACCAAATGCTTCAATCAAGCACCAGTTTTCTCTCGTAATAAACCCCAAACACCACACTCATAACCGCGCATGCCATGTACCCAAACCAAAAGTACTACATACATGGATGCTTTATCCCTCCCGGAACAAAAGGACATTATATGATTATAATATTAATTCTCTTCTTATTCAACTAGTTAATAAATGATTCCGTTAAGTTTTTTCAAAGCTCTTTTCATTTTTATTTTTGATGATGTGATTGTAACATTATGTTCCTCAGATGAAATATTAATTCTACACCCATTATTATTACATGATAGTAAAATTTGAGTAAACTTCCATAATTCTTGTAAATTTTTTGATGTTAAAATTTTTTTGTGTGTTTGTTGTGATTTGATTGTTGAATACTTGTTTTATTATTGCTATCTATATATTACTTTAATTTATAATGTATATTGTTTGGACACCAACAGTTATTGGTAGCAATAGCTCTGATTGGCCCAATTGTGGGAATATAAATCTTGTCCCTTAGAGGCTAAGTCTCAGATACTGATATCTTGCTAATTCGAACCCTATCAGAAGAAAGATAGAGTTAGCGGCGGCGTTCTCTCTTTGCAACAACGTTGGCAACCCTAGCCTCGGTGGCATAAAGGGTGGTCAAAAAAGCAGGCTAATCGCTCGTGCATCTCTCCTCACACTCTGACCAGTCACTCAACCCAAACAAGAATAAGAAAATATAAACTATGCATACAGGTGGAAGACGGGGCTTTAGTTACGACTGAATTTCTTCTCAGCATGTGGACAACATACTCACTCTTCCACGAGGGAGTCAGAGAACTTCCTTTATTTCCGTGGTGAGTGGGTCAGGGGGTTGGGTCTTCTTCTTTCGGAGCTTTAACACCTGTGTTGTCCCTACATATAGAGAGAGAGAGAGCTCTGATTGGCTGAATGGTGGAAATCTAAATGAAAACTAAATCTTGTCCCTTAAGAGGTACAGTTGGTGGCGTTGTTCTCTCTTCCCAACAACGTTGGCAAGCCTAGTAGCCTAAGGTGGCTTACAGAAAGTGATGGGAGGTCAAACAAGAAGACTAACCATTATCTCTCGCGCATTCTCCCCTCTCTTTTCACAAATCACGATGTGTGGTGGGTCTGGGACGAGTTGAGATAGAGCTCCGTCTGTGGAATGGAATATAATGATGCCTGGTTAATTGGTGAAAATTATAGGGAATTCAAAATTATATGATCGATCATATTGGCAGTTGCATGGTTGAAATTCCTGGTTTCATGGTCAAAGTTACTAGTCCTTGAGACACAATGTTAACCTAATAATCTACACTGAGATTCTTCAAAGCATGCACTTCCGGTAGGACCACGATGTCTTAATGTGGGTCCTCTTCTTTCTGAGCTTTAGACGCCTGTGTTGTCTCATATATTCTATTATGTATATTATGTTAAAGTTGGAAAACCGTTTTGATTGATTCTTCTATAGCTACTGAGTTTGCAAGGTATCACAATTAAGTTTGCAAGTTCTCACCTGAAAATTCTAAAAAGGAACTTTGCATAAATACAGTTATCCTCATAAGAACACCCTCCACAAGTTAAATCCAAAATGGAGAATCGATTTAGTGTTTCTATAATGACGTTCAAAATGTTGGTCCGGCCCATGGCTCATTAAAGCCATGTGGGGCTCACCTTTAAGTGAAGCAATAGGGTTTCTTTGAAACTCTATTACCACCTCACTCTCCTATATATATGGTTGCGGCACAAGAAAGACAACATAGAGAAAAAGAAAGGAAAAGAGGAGAGAGAGAGAAAAACATGAAAGAGGGAGAGAGAGCCAAAGGGGGAGAAGAAGGAAGAAGGGATTTTCTGGTTTCTTCGGCGAATCCGACGGTGATACGTTGCCGGAATAAAGTGAGATTTGAAGGGAATGGTCGTGGCACCTAGCTCTTCATATCCAACGGACAAAATATCATTCTACCACAGTTCTCGGGAAGCCCCTCTGGTGACCTTTCTCCATTCTCTTTGTGATTCCATTTATTTGATGATGTGATTGTGATTTTGAGTTCCTCTAGTGTTATCTAGAGATGGGATATTGATTGTGTACTCATTATTATTAATAGTGGAAGTTTTGGGTGAATTCTGATAACGGTCCCGTGGTTTTTTCCCATGTGAGTTTTTTCCACGTTAAAATTCTTCTGTGTTTGTTTCTTTAATTTACACTAGCATATTATTTAGCCCCTTCAAAGTAGTATCGAGGCTTGGTCGATAGCTGTGTAAATTAAAATGGAAAGTACCTCAAGTACTATGATTAAGCTTAATGGATCAAATTGGTTGATTTGGAAGCCTATGATGGAAGATCTATTATTTGGTAGAGATTTATATGAACCTGTTGAAGATAATATTAATCAACCATCAGAGATGTCTGAAGCTGAGTAGACCAAATTAAATAGGAAAACTATTGGCACGATCCGACAGTAGTTGGACATTAGTGTTTTCCATCATGTTGCGAATAAGACATCGGTGGAATAACTTTGGAAAAAGTTAGCGAGTCTCTATGAAAGGAAAACAGCTGGGAATAAAGCTTTTCTGATGAAAAAGCTTGTTAGCATGAAGTTGAATGAAAATACTTCAGTTACTGAACACTTGAATGAATATCAAAGCATAGTGAATCAGTTGAACACAATGAGGTTGAAGCTTGAAGATGAGTTACAAGCTTTATTATTATTGAGTTCCTTACCAGATTCTTGGGAGACTTTGGTTGTATCAGTTAGCAATTCTGCTCCAGATGATAAACTATCATTGAGCATGGTTACCAGTGCATTGGTGAATGAAGAAACAAGAAGGAAGTCCATGGGTTCAAATGATGCTCAAGCACTTGTCACAGAGAACAGGGGGAGGAGCAGAGACAAGTTCAACAAAGGTCGTGATAAAGCCAAGAGTCGTGGTAAATCAAAAGATAGATCAAAATCTAGAGAAAAACTCAAGTATTATCATTGTGGCAAAGAGGGACATATGAAAAGAAATTACAGAATTTGGAAAAGAGAGCAAAGTGAAGAGAACAGTCAGAAGAAAGATGATGATAATAACACCGCCTCTATAGCATCTGATGATGCTTTAGTTCTTCTTCCTTTTGGTGATGATCAGTGTTTGCATTTGTCAGATCACCAGGATGAGTGGATTATTGATACATGAGCTTCTTATCATGCTACTCCTATTAGGGAGTCCTTCACTAAATACAAAGCAGGAGACTTTGAAACTGTGAAGATGGGGAACACTAGTGCTTGCAATATTGTGGGTATTGGTGATGTTCGTATAGTGACAAACATGGGCTACACACTCACTTTGGAAGATGTACGGCATGTTCCTGATTTGCGTCTCAATTTGATCTCGGGGATTGCCTTGGATAGAAAAGGATTTGAGAGTACCTTCAGTAATGAAAAATGGAAGCTCACCAATGGGTCATTGGTGGTTGCTAGAGGAGATGTCTATTGCTCTTTGTACAAGACAATAGTGAAAATATGTGAAGGTGGATTAAATGTAGCACAGGATGATTCCTTACCTAATCTATGGCATAGGAGACTGGGTCACATGAGTGACAAGAGGCTGCAAGTTCTGGCAAAGAAGTCATTGATTCCTCTTGCCAAAGGTATGTTTTTGAATACTTGTGATTATTGTTTATTTGGCAAACAACATAGAGTTTCATTTCAAAAGCATCATGGTAGGAAGTCAAATTTATTAGAATTGGTACATTCTAATATTTGTGGTCCATTTGAGGTTCCATCGTTAGGAGGTAATAGATATTTTATTACTTTCATTGATGATACATCACGAAAGGTGTGGATGTTTTTGTTGAAATCCAAAGACCAGGCACTCCATTATTTTCAGCAGTTCCATGTCATGACCGAAAGAGAAACAGGGAAATCTTTGAAGTGTCTCCGCAATGATAATGGAGGAGAGTACACATCAAAAGAGTTCAAGAGCTATTGTTCTAAGTATAGCATTAGACATGAAAAAACAGTTCCTGGAACCCCTCAACACAATGGGGTAGCAGAGAGATACAACAGGACCATTGTTGAGAAAGTGAGATGTATGTTGGAGATGGCTATGTTGCCAAAACCATTTTGGGGTGAAACAGCCAACACTGTATGTTATCTGATGAACAGGTCTCCATCATCTCCTTTAGAGTCTGATATTCCAGAAAGGGTATGGAGAGGGAAAGATGCCTCCTACTCTCATCTGAAGGTGTTTGGTTGCAAGGCATTTGCACATATACCAAAGGAGCAAAGGTCAAAGCTTGATGACAAGGCGGTTTCTTGCATATTCTTGGGATATGGAAATGAATAATTTGGGTACAGATTATGGGATCCAGAAAAGAAGAAGACTTTCAGAAGTAGAGATGTGATATTTTGTGAATCTGAAAATATTACACACTTTGAGAAGTCTGAGAAGCCTACTCATGTTGAGAATGTTATGTTTGATCCCACATCCGTTCTAGGAGGAGAACCTGCTCATGAAGAACAGGTTGACCTTAATGATCCAGAGATTGTGACAGATGATTCTATGGATCATGAGGATATTAAGCAGGGGGAACAAACCCCACAAGAAGAGGTTGTAGAATCTCAAGTGAGGCGGTCCACAAGAGAGCATAGACCAATACAAAAGTATCCCAGTTCTGAATATATTCTTCTTCCTGATGAGGGGGAGCCCGAAAGCTTTCAGGAAGCAGTGATCCATAGTGATAAAATTAGTTGGATGAAAGCTATGCAAGAAGAGATGAGTTCCTTGCATAAGAACCATACTTATGAGTTGGTAACACTTCATAAAGGCAGAAAAGCATTAAGGAACAAATGAGTATACAAGATAAAGAGAGATGCATCTGAGAAGCTAGTGAAGCACAAGGCTCATTTGGTGGTGAAAGGGTTTAAACAGAAGAAGGGCATTGACTTTGATGAGATCTTCTCTCCAGTGAGTAAACCGACATCCATTCGAGTCATTTTGGGTTTAGTAGCTAGCATGGATCTTGAGCTTGAGCTGTTAGATGTGAAAACTACATTTCTTCATGGTGACTTAAATGAAGAAATTTATATGATGCAACCAGAAGGGTTTGAAGTCAAAGGGAAGGAGCACTTGGTATGCAAGTTAAAGAAGAGTCTTTATGGACTAAAGCAGGCACCAAGGCAGTGGTACAAGAAGTTTGACTCACTTATGGTGGCTATTGGGTATAAGAGGACTCAAGTAGATCACTGTGTATACTTCAGAAAATTTCCAAATGGGAGAGCTATCTCTTGGCAGTCCAAACTACAGAAATGTGTGGCTTTGTCTACAACTGAGGCTGAATACATCGCCTTTGCAAAAGCAGGGAAAGAAATGTTGTGGTTGAAAAGATTTCTCCAAGAATTGGGTTTGAAGCAAGACAAGTATGTGCTATACTGTGATAGTCAGAGTGCTATTGACTTGAGCAAGAACTCTACATATCACTCTCGCACAAAGCACATTGATGTGAGATATCATTGGTTGCGTGATGTGGTGGAAGATGAGTTGTTGAAGATTGTGAAAATTCACACTGATAAGAATGCCTCTGATATGTTAACAAATATTGTTGCTCAAGAGAAGTTTGAGGTGTGCAAGGAGCTTGCGCACATGGATTCTTAGTAAGGAGTCAAGTTGTGGTTTCCTCCCTCATGGGCACGGAGGGGAGATTTGTTGGGTCCGGCCCATGGCCCATTAAAGCCATGTGGGGCTCAGCTTTAAGTGAAGCAATAGGGTTTCTTTGAAACTCTATTGCCACATCACTCTCCTATATATATGGTTGCCACACAAGAAAGACAACACAGAGAAAAAGAAAGGAAAAGAGGAGAGAGAGAGAAAAGCGTGAAAGAGGGAGAGAGAGCCAAAGCGGGAGAAGAAGGAAGAAGGGATTTTCTGGTTTCTTCGGCGAATCCGACGGTGATACGTTGCCGGAATGAAGTGAGATTTGAAGGGAATGGTCGTGGCACCTAGCTCTTCATATCCAATGGACAGAATATCATTCTACCACAGTTCTCGGGAAGCCCCTCTGGTGACCTTTCTCCATTCTCTTTGTGATTCCATTTATTTGATGATGTGCTTGTGATTTTGAGTTCCTCTAGTGTTATCTAGAGATGGGATATTGATTGTGTACTCATTATTATTAATAGTGGAAGTTTTGGGTGGACTCCGATAACGGTCCCGTGGTTTTTTCCCTTGCGAATTTTTTCCACGTTAAAATTCTTCTGTGTTTGTTTCTTTAATTTACACTAGCATATTATTTAGCCCCTTCACAAAAAAGGTGCTTGACTGCGACAGAAAAATGAATCAAGATATCCATACATAATGTAACATATTTCTCTTCCAAAAACATTGAGACACAGTAGCAATATGCTTTCCTTTTTCAAAACACCGCCTTTGTCTGCCACAAGTGAGAAAATTGAAAGCCAAACATAACGATATAATTGCTGGACAAACAATGGTTTAACTAAAAAGGGGAAACATAATTTCACAAGAAAAATGAAGACATGGAAAGTCTAGGCAGACTTGAAAGTAGTGCATTAAATAATCAGCATCTGCTGTCAACGGACTGAAATTTTGATCTCGGCCGTTGATTGCATTGAAGTTGAGCCCAAAAAAGTCGGACCACCCACCCTTATGGATAATCCATACGGTGGTAAAACTACTTCATAAGTTAGACTGAAAATCTAAACCACGAAAGGTAACTAATCATGTAATTAAAAAGTGGTAGTACAATTACATCAACCAACAACCGATTAAACCCTTGATTATTACCAAAGTTAGTATTTGACCAAGTACTTTACTAAACTATAACATATTTTTTTTCTTCAGGATTATCATCGAATTAGTCACAAGAATGGGGTCTATAAGCCCAAGGGGTAGAAAGACAAAGAGAGCAGAGGTATAAGGTGACTAAGGTTCAAATTCAAAACTTCCTTTATTTTACTACCTCTAAGGTTTGAAATATCAGTATTAAAAATTATATTTATTAGGTGATTTTAAGAGACCTAAATGACTCATCAAACGAAAGAAGGTATGGGAGAATTTGTAAGAAAAAAGATGGCTTTGAAGTCCATTAACAAAAAAAGACGAAAATAGAATTTTCATAAATTATGTGAGAAAAAAATTCAACAATTATGATTAGACACTCTTAAATTTAATGGCTGAAATTCCAAGAATCTTGGTAATGTAGTAGTATAGACATCTGGTTACCACTAAGCAGTTAAAAGTTAAGATTGATGTGAGGGGATAAAGTAGTAATAAAATCAGAGTACAAGGGGGCAAAATAGACATTACATATTTGATGTTAACAACCACTTAACACCGTTAGAAGTGAGGGGGGCAACAGTAATTTCATAAAGAAAGAGGTTTGATTAATAATAAAACCAAAGTACAATGGGGCAATAGTAATTATCCCAAATTTTTATTTGGAGGATGAAAATTCTAGGAAAAAGTTAGAGATTTATGAAATTAAAAGGTAAGATTGGAATTTTTATATAAAAGTTTTTACTTTTACAAGGGTTTAAAGTTTACTAATTTATAAAATTCAATCCCTCATTTACCCAACTCCCAAATCTAAAGAACAATGACAAACTTCTAAGCTCTCCTTGTCCTACCTGTGTTTGGAACGACTTATGTCTGATCCCTATTCTTCTTGTTTGTAGAAAAAAGAATCCTAAAATTCCGATTTAGTAAAAAAAAACAGATTAGAGCATACAAGAAAATTAAGAGAACAGAATCATCCAGGCTTTGCTCTATATTCAAAATCCATCACCGTTTGAGGAATGAAGACGAAGAAAGAAGGTGGACGAAAGAAACCAGCAAACAATTGATAAAGGCGGTCTAGGGGAAATTAAAGAAAGTTTTTTATTGTTACATTGACTCATTCAACAACCCATATATCTTAAAAAATTTCCTAAATTCAAATTCTCTCACTCACAGATCGAAGCGTATAGTGCTTAAAGAAGAGGAAAGAGAGGAAAACCCGAAAATCATGGAAATAAGATGGTTAGGCAAGAAGATTTAGAAGGTCCAAACGAAAGAATCAAAAGAAACCTTTACTCTAAACCAGTTGACCCCTCATTTCTGGTGTGGTTTTCTATTGTACTCTATTGTATGTGTCAATGGTTCATGTTGTTTGAGAGATGTTATGGGTTGGAGGGTGAGGCGGAGGAGAGGTGTTGGGTTCAACATCTTGGAGGGTTATGTGTTGGAAGGTTGAACTGGAGAGATGTGAACAAACTTCTATGGATCTATTGTTTTAATTTTATGTAATGTTGGGGTAATTGTATTACAAATTCTTTAAACACACAAAAATGAAATTGCAATACAATTGAGAGATGAAGATCTTTAGCAAATCCGGAGAGCTTGAAGTTGCAACCAAACGAACCACCGATCGATGAGGTTGAGTCACACCTTGATGCTGTCTTTAAGGTAATTGATGCACCCTACTACTAAGGGTTCTTCGCACCACCACCTCCAAGATAAAACAACTTCCAACTAGAAGATGAGGTAGTTCTTCTAATCACTTCAAGGAGCCAAAAGCTAGAGCACAACACTTAGACAACTTAAGAAAGAAATAAACTTTGTAAAACAAATAATGTGAGTGAGGAGTGTCTCTATTTGCACACAATATGCAAGGAAGGGTTGGGTTTATATAGGCCCAAACCACACCTCCTCACAAGGGGAGAATCAATTCTCCACTAATAGAGAATCAATGGCTTGTCCCTCCTCCACTAATGTGAATAAACCCCCTTGACCTAACTTCCCCACTACTTGGGGAAGTAACTCTCATATTCACTTCTTTGAAATGAATAGGATTTAACCCATTCAAAGACCTTAACCCCCACTCATGGTAATGGCCATGAATGGTCATGAAGTTGAAATGAGAAATGAAGGTCAAGAGTTATAATTTGAGTAATTCCACCATTCAAGTTAGCCCACCTCATCACCATGATCAAAACCTTTAAGACCCATGACCAATATAATGTCATGAAGAGCCTCATAACCAAGGTCATGAAGGGCCTCCTTTACTCATGGTGCCTTAATACCACCCTTACCTCATGGATCCCATACACAAACAAAACAAATAAATAAAAGAAATGCAAAGATCAATTTTGAAACTTAATATATAGATAATATAGATTTTAATAAAAAACCTCACATGTAATTATTTCAATTTAAAAGCTTTATTTTGACAGCAATGAAAAGCTAGAGATCTTCTAGAATGTTAGAGCAAGAGGAAATGGGTTTACTTTATGATTTCATAAATTGGTACACTTTAAATCCTAAAAATATTAAAAAAAATTATATTTATAAGTAAAGCCGTCATTTGATTCTTAATTTATCGATCATATTTTGATTATGTGGCGCGATCAATGCTGTTGGCAGCAGCCAACAGCCAACAGCGAGTTCTGTAAGTAAAAATCCGTAAAATTATTTTTTTTTGCAAAATTATCTTTATCTTTAATAGAAACTTCAAAATATCTGAGGAGCTTCGCCCCTGTGGGGCGCCCATCATTTGATTTTCCTTTCTCTGCTTTTTATGTTTGAATTAATTGTTTGTTTTGGATATGTAGGAATGACAGGTAGATATTGACCAACCTGTCATAGTCAAACTGAAGGACGTTTTCTGGGACGAAAATTCGGACAAGTCAGACTTTCGCTTGATTGGATAGTCATATTTTTTTATGAAAAATCAATACACTTCGACATTCTTTTACAGTACATTCTCCTAAGACTGATGACGCTTTTCTCGAGGCAGATTGTGTAACGTGGGGCCTTCGAGGAATCAAGACACTTGTGAAGTGCTTTCTTATTTAGATTTTCTTTCTCTTCAATATTATTTGTTTAGCATTACAAGGGTAGGTTGTACTTTTGTCTTTATATTTGTTTTTTCATAATAAAAATGGGGGAGGACAAACCCAATAAATCCAGAGTCACGTCCCTCACCGATGGTTTTCCAACCACAAAAGAGTCCGGATCAGCGACCCTGACGAAGAGCACAAAGTGCTCTCCTGACACTTCTTGACCACAAACATCAGTTAGGCCCACGGTAAAAAATACTTTTTGAAAAAAAATTTAAAAATTTTTTTTTTTTTCACCAGTAAGACCCACTGGTTTTTATGGTTAGGAAGCTATGGAGAAGCACTCTGTGCTCCCTAACGGGAAAAAGATCCGAATTCACCACAAAAGTAGTGTAGTCCAAAGGTGAAAAATATATTTAAAAAAAAATCATATTTTTTACATGTAAAACCCTAGTTGGGAAGCCAGTATATGTTTCCCTGAGGGAAAGATGATTCCAATTCACATAAATTCATACATGCACCATCAATATTTGGTGGGCCCATGGATTTTATCTGTTTAGGTGGTGCAGAAAGTAGGGAGAGAAGCGGAGAAAGGTGGGGTATATCCGTACATGTGCACGCAATGACCAAATATTATATTGGTAGCCCCACATGATTTGTAGAAGTTTTTGTTTATTCTTTTTTAAGCAATCATCAATCAGCCATCAACTTGGTCCGACAAGCTCGGGAAGAGGAAAGAAGATGTGGTAAGGCATATGTTGGAACTCGTGACCTTTTCGAACCTATTGACCCTACATAAAAACGACGATCACTATATTAAAAATACATCCACAAATAATATAGAATTCAAAATTTTCATCTCCTCCACTGGTGAAGGCTTTTCTTTTCTTATACCTGGGAGGGATTGGCCCCATCTTTCTTTGTTGGTTTTGTTTTTTTGCTTTTTTTTTTTTCCGGTTCGTAGATCTTCTTACTTTTGGTTTTTTGGTAGATTCTCTTACTTTTCGCGTCTTTCATTAATAGCGTGTCGTTCTAGGTATTCTCAATTTTTTTTGGTACATTGACGGGTTTAGAAAAAAAAAAAAAAAAAAAAAAAAAAAAAAAAAAAAAAAAAAAAGAAAGAAAGATTAGTTAGCTTGAAAATCAACACGGAGAATCTCCATCAAATTCGGAGGAGGCTCCTGAATAAAAGACCATGAATTTCCTGGATCCATAGAGAACCTAGACAACTAATCTGCAGCTTGATTATCATCTTTTCCCACATGACTGAAACGAACATGCCCTCTAGAGACGAATAGATGGTGAATTCCTTCAATTATCTTGCCATACTTTCCTCTCTCTTTATGACCTGGATCGAGCAAAGAGACTGCTTGCTGGGAATCAGACTCAACTTGGACTGGCCAAGCTCCCATATTTAATGCTAGTGACAAACCTTCTTGGATTGCCAATAATTCTGCTTCGAGAACTTCACAAAGGGAAATCCTTTTAGTGAACCCGCCTCTAAAATTACCATCATTGTCTCTAATGAGTCCACCTAGTTGGGCAAATTGTTGTCGACTATTAATAGCAGCATCGGTATTACATTTAAACCAGCCCTTTTGGGGGGGCTTCCATCCTATAGTGTATTTCATCTGCATGGGTATTTTAACTGAAAAACAACAGCTTCTCCATGCATTTTGTATTCCATCAAAGTATTCTTCAATAAGAACTCGACCATTTCCAGGCCTCACAAAAGATTCATCATGAACATCTTGATTTCTCCACCCCCATAGGAAGTTAAGAACACAAGCAAATTTTGCTGTCCAGTCGTGCTTCCATTTAGCTGCTTTCCCACATATATTCTCTGCGAACCAGGTATTCTCATTTCTACTATTACTGTTTTCTGCTGTTACTTTAATAATTGGTCTTTGATAGTTTACAGATTTATTATTAATCTCAAAATGGAACCCACAATGTGAAAGCTATTCCTCGAGACACCGATTACCATGCAAACCCCTTTTATATATCACCCCAACCATCTGAGACAATGACCATCGACCGTTCCACCGTTCTAATAGGAAGTCTCTCTACAAAATGCACCGACTGTGCAAGTTTGGTCCTAAGTTCGCCCTAAGTCTATCCTTTGTCTGAACAGGATTTGGATTCAAGATTTTAGTCTTGAGGGTGGGTAAAGGTCAAAATATTCTAATCCTGATTAAAGCCAAGGACTTGAGATTACTCTTTGTCCTGATTCATCCCTAATTTTTTATCCTAATCCTGACCCTGATTTTGGCCATGATTTTGGCCTCGATTCTAACCCTGATTCTAGCCTTAATCCTGAACTTAATTTTATCCATCATGCTTGATCTCAATGAATTAGGAACATGGACAAAGATAGGCCTAATCAAGGCCAGGGCCAAGTATAAGGTCAATCAAGACTAGGGACAGGGCCAAGTATATGACCAATCATGACCAATCAGGGCCAGGACTAGAGATAGGGCTAATCAGGACTAGAGACAGGGCCAATCAAGGCGGGAATGAACTTATATTAGAATGTATAGGTCTGGACCTAGGATTGCAAAACCCTAGCCCAACCCGACCCTGTTGTAGCCCTAGCTCTTATAATCATAATGTTTCATTTTGGAATCTTATAATTCGAAAGTTCAATCCAATTGTCAATCTCGTTAAGACAAACCATGTAAAGTCATATATGGGTAGAGTCTAGCAATTGCAGATTTAGATCATTCTAGATCTAGATCTGGTTGTTAGGGTTGGTTGAGTTCGAATCATTTGTTCAATTCGCAAGTAAGTAACCTTCTTTATTAATCTTCTCTCCTCCCTCCATTCCTACTTCTATCCATAGTTCGAAATTTCGAACCGTGTCGCTCCTTGGCGACACGGCGACACGGCCGAAATTTCGCCAAAAGTCGGGCGACTTTTGGTAGGGGTTCGTTGAAAAATCGAACCCCTGTTTCGATGGGTTTTTTTGGTCATTTTGACCTGAAATTTGATGTGTAGCCTAATTTGAGGCTAATAAACACATTGGTAGTGTTATTTTGATCTAAAACATTACCTAAACTAGTGTTCTTAATCGACCCATGTCCTACTATACGCGGACGAAAGCCCCGAAACTAAAAACCTAAAAACTCATAAAACCAAATCATATAAAGTCTACAATTCATTGTACAAATACTGTAATACATAAAGTCATCCAACCATATAAAATCTGAAACTCTCAGTCTCAGTACCAAGTACTGTGCCTAGGTGGATCGAATTCCTCCGACTCGGATCTGTCTCCATTGATGCCCCCCAACAAATTCACATACTCATCCCATCTCATACGATATTGAAAATTGTCTAAGTAATCATTCACTGCAGTTCTATAGCGGTCATCTTCCTTGCCGTGAGAACTCCAATTTGAGGGAAGTGAGAATAGGGCCAAGGAACGTCTTGCATGCCATCAGATGCCCTTGTTGGTACGAATGACTCTGATTGTGAAAGAGAGAGAGGGACACCATAGCTCCCATGATACGAAGAACTAGAGGGGACACCATAGCTCCCATGATACGAAGAACTAGAGGGGTTACTAATTCCCATATCATACTGTCCATCTGAAGGAGGGAGAGGGACACCATAATTACCCGTAGGCCAATAACCTGGTGTGGAGCCTACGGACTCATCCAAGCTCATGGACCCCATTGACGCAATCGCCGCATCCCAAGGATTAACATAGTCATGGCCAGCTCCCCTCTGATGGTGGCTCGGCCTCGTATCAGGATATTGACGACCACGCTGATAATCACCACCATGATCATAATCCTGAGTGGCATGATCAAAATGACTCTCCCCAGTGTATCTGGGTGGGGGCTCCTGTGTCTCTGGTAGTGGAACATGTATACGCTCTCCAATTCCTCCACCACCACCACCACCACCACTACCACCACCACCACCACCACCATCATCATCTCCACCAGTCTGACTAGGCGAGAGTGTGTAATCGGGATTGTTGTCCTGCGGCTCCTCCGTGCCTGGTGCCATCATCCAATCCTCATCAGCAGTGGCAGCTGCCTCTGCATGTGCCTGACCCTCTTCAGTGGCCATATACTCACCCACATTAACCCCTGCAGCTTGAGCTAGTTCTGGGTCAGGCCTCCCTCCAGGTTGGTCCAATACCGGCTCACCCCTGTCCAACATCCACCGAGTGAGGGGATCTTGGTCATCTTCGGCAACATCAAATACATCATCGAGATTGATGTATTGCCTTTCATTCTCGAGCTCGCTCCCCTGGCATATTGCAGCTTCAACCTCATATTATAGTGAATAAATACGAGGTCATTTAGACGCTGGCTTCCCAACCGGTTCCTCCTCTGGGAGTGGATCATGCTGAATGTACTCCAATTCCTCTCACATCCAGAGGCAGAGCAAGTCTGAGACAGGATCCTGACTTGCCAATCTTCGCAAGTTTGATGAACTATTGCCATAGAGATACCACCATTCAGCTGCATTATCACAAAAACATTAAGTTAGAAACTCAAAAGTCAAAAGACTCAAAACATTTATGCATCTAAGCCCTAAGGATCTAACTATATAAGTATCTAACCTGGATCCATGGTTTCTCCGCCCCGTCAAAGACTTTGCTCCACTAAAAGACCCAAATGCATCTCTAAACAATTTGATCTGCAATAATACAATCATTAGTATTGATTGGTTATCTAAATTATTTAAACAATTAATACAACTCACTAATCGTTTGAAATTCCCAATGTCTCACCTCATTGTGGCAAAATGATTGGACCATCTCATCTGGCTCCAACTTCGTTATCACCTGTATCAGGGCATCCAATAGGTTTGTGTCCAACCCTAAATGTTGACTATATTGATACTTAGGGTTTAGAAAATATGCTTGCATAATTAAAAAAGCTTAAAATTAGTACCAACTACCAAAGTACCAATACCTACAATGCTACAAGCCCACAAGTCTACAAGACTACAAGTCTACAACTACAAATCAACAACCCGAATATTTACTTACCGGCCCTATGAAGAGGATGCATCGGATGAGTTTGTCCATCGTGCATCGACAATATCTAAGAAAGCCCGATGTCCTCTAGGGTTTGCTTGCCTTTATAGCATCCTTCATACGCTCAAGGGATGCATACAACCTGGGGCATAGTGGGTCCCCTCAAGGAAGAGTCCACCATACGCAAGACCTTTACTATAGGATCTATGGTCCGCAACACTACGGTAACACATCTCCGTAAAATCATCGAGATGATATTGTGTCTTGTGCGGCGCGCCCATTGGTCGTGCTGAATTATCACAAACTCATTAAGTCAATAGATAATAAATATCATACAAGATAATCATAAACTCATAATATAAATATAATAATTTATAAGATGAAATAGTAGATAGTTATCTTACTTGGATCCAGCCCAATCAAACCACTCCTGGGATGCAAACATGGATCTGAGGCCCGACTTCTTATCTTGCATGCTGCTCAAGGCCGACGAAATTTGTCGCAAATCTTGTCGGACCAGGTCGCACCAACTCACCTCCACATGATCTCCGCATCATTGCCAAAGCAACGTTATGATTGTAGATGAAGTTGGTTACCTGTCTTGCACTCTCAACGGTGTTGTGGACAATGCTGATTTTTCCAATGTCCTTCAGCATTAGGTCAATTGAATGTGCAACACAAGGTGTCCACATAAGGTTATAATCAGGTGAAGCCATCAACACTTCACCGGCCTTCTTATAGTTGGAGCCATTGTCGGTGACAATTTGCACCACATTTTTCCTACCAACCTGGTCGATCACATCCTGCAGGAGACCCATGATATATCTCTGTGGTCTTTCGTATGACCGGTAGCATCCACTCGATTTCAAGAAGACAGGTTCTCCAATCACGGTATACCATGAAGTTGATGATGGACTTTCTCGTCGGGCCGGTCCATCCATCAGACATGATGGTGCATCCATAAGTATCCCAAAAGGGTTTCATACTATCAATATACTCCTGCAGCTCTTGCTTCTCCTCTTGAAGGAGGGTGGTCATCAACTCTGTAGGGTTGGGACCACTATATCCAGGGCCTGCCGCTGCAATAGTATCAATCATATTCGTATAGTATGGACCCCGTGTCTTGTGTTTTTTGGGATGTGATTGTAATAAATCCACTTTGACATTGCCTTCTTTACCTTCTTTGCCATACCTTTCCATGCACCGGATATCTTGGGCTGCTTAGCCCCTTTTCTCCCGAATGTATCGGGATCTTGCTCCATGGTCGGGTCCGGACGGCGTGGATAATCAGATGGTTGCCGTGGTAGTGGCACCGAACGGTCCGAACCTGATGTATGAGGGGCCCGCCGACTCGTGATCGCCAAACATGCCAAATACACCACCCCTCCCCCCGAGAATCGGAAGGTCTAGCCCCCTGTAGGCCTAGATGGACCAGCTCCTGTAGCTCTAGCTCGGCCATATCCTGCTCCCCGATGGTGCAATCGTCTGCTCTTTGCCATGGCCCGCCGCATATCCCTCTCCTCCCGATCTCTGTCCACATCAACAGGATCAACATCCCTATCATCATCCGAATCATCCACATATGATGACGGCCCCGCACCGCATCATCTAGTGCTCTGTTGACTTTCCTTCGATCATCTTTCTTCTTCCCCTTTTGTTTTTGTAAATCCACTGAGTAACTTGATTACATCCGGATGGGCCTCTGTGCATTTAGTCACATCCTTTGAACTCCCGAGTGATGTGACCCTTGAACCTCACGATGCCACCTGAGTATATTCTTTTGTGACAAAAATTACACTCGGTTTTATTTTTGTCTCCATCAATAGCAGTACAATATTGCCATCTTTGGTCGAGTCCTCCCTCCCTCTGCTGATCTCTCGGGTTGTCCTTGACCACTGTCCTTGACCCCGTCCCTCTGTCCTCGTCCTCGTCCACCACCCTGGAAGACCCGGTTCCCCTCTCGACTCCCACCAGCGGACATGATGACTGTTGCATTCAAATAACATTAACAAATAACAACATCATTATAATTGTTTATACTTTATACACATATAAACAATCATATATGAAATTATGAATATTGCATGTATGATATAATTATAAAAATAGCGCCCATATCAAAACCGGCGATGAAGCCACATGGGCAACACAACCAACAGTTGAAAAATACTTATATAATTATTCCATAATTTTCAAAACATTTCCCCCCATTTTCCCCTATTTTTTGCATTTTTCATAATTATTGATATTTTTATTAATATCAGGATATTTTTTGAAAAATAAAATAAATTATTTTTGGGTCAAAAAATATTTCGACTCCGTGAGTCCATAGATCGGCTCACGGAGTTCCACATATGTTTTTTTCTATCATCATACAACCACTGTATCACTTAAAAAGTAATCATACAAGATAATCAAAATATCATTTTTTACCCACAAAAATAAAAAAATTAAATACTTTGCGGAAAAAAATTCCGACTTCGTGAAATCGTAGATCGTCACATGGTATTCAACATATATTAATTTCAAAATCATCCAACATCATATAGCATGCATTTTGTGAAAAATTACTTGGATAAGAATGGTTACCTGTTTGTGAAAAAACTCTCGGATACAGTGCGAAACGGCTCTGCGATCGACGAAACAACGTGATATCCGGCAACAAGGAAGCAAGATGTACCCGTAGATGTCGAAGATCGGACGAAAATATAGTGAAAAGTGCGAAAAATGAGAGAGAGAAGCTCTGGAGAAGAGAGAGAAGAGAGAGAAATTAAAAAAAATTCGAACGAAATTCGCCCGAATTTCGCCCTTTTATCTCCAGAAGTCGGCGATAAATCGCCGACTTCTCGCGATATATCGCAAACGGTCGAATGTCGGTGTCGCTGGGGGGGTGTCGTATCGCCCCCCAGCGACATGGCGACATATCGCCTTGTGTCGGCGATATGTCGCCGACATTTTGTACCGTGCTTCTATCTACCCCTCCATATTTTTAATTTAGGATTTATTTTCAACATTATTTATTGTTCTCCCTTCCCCTGGATCCTTGATCAGAGATGCCTACAGTCGTGCCTCTCTTTGGTTAAAGCTTCCTTTTCATTTTATTGCTTTGTTATTTACTTTCTGCCTATTCATTCATCATCGTGCCTCTCTTTGGTTAAAGCTTCCTTTTCATTTTATTGCTTTGTTATTTACTTTCTGCCTATTCATTCATCATCTCGGACCACATAACTGGAGCAAGCCTACAGTCGTGCCTCTGGCTTCGGTGACGAGTGGTGTTACATCTGCATTTTAGTTATGGATTAAATTTCTGACTGCTTTAACATACTAACTGGTTTTACTTTTCTTTTTTTTTTTTTTTATTGTTCGCAATTTTTTTCCTGTCTTTTATTTATGCATTGATTGTGTTTAATTTATTTTTCGTTCGATTGCATTAGACATATGGATTAGGATCGTTTAGTTTAGTTAATTAGTTAACAAAAATTGAATCATTCCCCTCTCGCATTACTATTAAGAAGTTGAATTCTAAGTGGTATATCTCCTTGAAATCGACCCGTTAGCTACACGATACCGTGCGCTTGCGGTTACTTTTAAATTAGGAGGAGACTTTCTTTTATGGCCTCCTCCTCTCCACATAGTCCCACATCAGTTGATGTGGGACTAATATTAGTTTTGTTGTTTTTTTTTTTTTTTTTTTTTTTTTATTTATTTATTTATTTTTTTATAACAATAGTGTTAGTTAAACCACAAAATCAAACACACATATCTCAGGATCTCTCCTTGCTTTCAAGTTTTGATTCACCTGTAGCAGAGAAACAAGGGATTTTATTAATACTATCGATTTTTTAGAAGATTATGGCGCTTGTGCTCCTGCATTGTGATCGGTTTCGATTAGCAGACGAAAACAACGACAGAATGAGAGAGAGAGAGAGACTGGTTTGTTGTTGATCCAATATAATATGGTTCAAGCTCACCAAACCCGACAATCTCTCTTCTTCACTTTCACCCAAATCAGTCTGCAATAACAGATTAATTCACGCAGATAAGCAATGAAGGTTCTAATGTTCTAGGTGAAATGCTTCTGCAGCTGCGGAATTCTGATTCCAGCAGAGCCTCTATTATCCAAGATGATGGTGATTGGTGAATCAGTGAGAGTTGAAGTGTTGGATGGTGTAAATTTAGAAAATTGTATTCTATGAATGTGAAACAAAAAGTTAATATTTACAATCATACACTGCATTTTCATTCTACAGCGAGGGATCCAAAAATTCATGTATCGTATTTTTGTAATTGATTTTCTTTTAGGGGTAAAAGTTGCAATTGATTGCAAGTTCACAAGGAAATATGTAAATTACTCTTTTATGTAAGGGGTGATCATTATTATAGACATATGGGCTTGAAATTATGTGGACTCGTAGACTATATTATGTGACTGATAATGGGGAAGACAACAGAAATATTGATTGAGCGTGCTAACTAATTTCAGAATGGGCATCCTATGTTATCAAGTGAATTGAGTACAAACTTTCATTTGTTGCCATACGAGTGTTTTTGTCTCAGCCTCAGATCATGATATGTGACTTCTTTGAGATCTAATGAGTGTGATCTCTTTACTTCACAATCATTGGATTCCTAAAATGCCGAGTGTTATTGCAATTCGTAATAGACCTACCTAGGTCAACTAAAGAAGAATCAAACCAATCAAAATCTTGGTCGGACAACGACTAAACATATGAAATGAAGGCACTAAATAATGTGTACAATATGAATTGTATCCAATCTCCTTAAAGATAGGGATAAGGATTTTGATTAAGTCAGATAATTTGAATTGCTAATAGAGTCCAGATTAGAATCCACAACTACAATCCAAATAATACTCGTTTGGCAGATAAGATTCATTTCCCCAAGAAGTTAGCAAAAATTATAGAGTTCCATTTGAACTCCATTATTATACAGTTAATATAACATCTCTTAAGATCTATAAACACCCATACCTTCCTCATTAACAGGTATGCACTCTTGGTGGTTATTCTCTCTAGCATTGAAGCTCTACAAATTGTTTTTTTTTCTTCTTCTTCTAAAGCTGTGCGCTTCCACTAACTTAATCGTCGGTGATGTTCCTCGACCAACCCGGTCGAGAACGTTTTTTGCAGGTTGTTCTTCTACGCTGCCAAACAGGATTTTGCAGCAATATTTGGCGCCGTTTGTAGAAACTTAATTGAAAAACCATCATGTAAACCATATCAAGAATGTTAAACCAACCCTACGTTATGTTTTTGATTGATAAGTTTGTCTGCGATTCAAGGGTTTTTGCATTTAATCTCTTCTTATGAGTAATCCAATCGTACAATATTTTTTTCATTCACCCTCGTCTTTCATTGCTACAAATAATAGGTGATTTTCTTTGCATTGAGGTGTTGCCTGGTCGATATGAAAATAAAAAAGAATTCGGTTGGTTTCCTTTTAATCACGTGATTAAGAAATAACGTGCATAAAAAGGAAAGAATTGCTTTGAACCACAAATTGTTTGGTTTCATCATGATTATTTGAGATTGCAGTTGCTACCAATACAATTAGCTTAATTTTTATATATTCTGATATAGACAAAGCCATGAGCAAGGTCTAGTTTGTTTCCTTTAGTTTTTTATCTCAATATCATGATTACTTCACTCTTAATGATGATTTAACAAAAACAAAAGAAAAAAGAGAGCCAAACATCTTTAGGCTTTTTTTGGTGTCAATTCTCATTTTCTATTATGTTTATTTAAAATAAATAAGTAAAAGAATTCATTATTGGTCAAGAATGAAAAATAATTTGATGACTTTTGTCAAGAATAAATTATCAGATGAAAAGTAAGTTTAGTATGTCCAAATGAAAAACTGTTAGAAAATAATAATGAAAAGTAATACAAAAAAAAAAAAAAAACCCTAATAATCAAAATATTAACAATAAATTAATTATATATAAGAAAAAAAATACATCAACTATGATAGCTTCCAAATAAACTATGAGTCTTGTAAGAAAACAATCATATTCACTACAATTTCAATGTAATGTTTACTAAAATTAAATTACACCAAACACTTGTAAGGAAAATAAGTATCTAAATATTCATCATCTATCCTAATTAGGTTCTATGATTTGTTTTATAATTTCCTTTTGATATGCTTCCCATCGTAATTGCTCTATATAGCCTACCACATTGGCAATGTCTAAAAACCTCATCATCATCACTATCAGTGAAATTCGTTGTCAAGCAAGTTCAACATTAGAATGTCTACCCTAAAACGTGATTAATTACAATAAATTCATATAATTAGATAGAGAAGAAATAAAAAACTATAATTTTAAAATCTCAAATCCACATACAATGTCCAAACAATCTAGCAATGACACATCATCAGCAACATAATTAACCAACGAGTACAAATATCAATAGTTGACATGTAGTAAAAAAACCTAACCAAACCCTTCTAAGGAACTTGAAAATCATTAAATTTGAGCGAGGGAATCCTAGTGACGCAACACAGCATAACAGCTGACCATACTCAACCTGATTTATTTATTAAAATGAATGTAACTTACTAATCTCCTTGTAAAAAAAACATTTTTTTACATCCATTTGCAAAAGTGGCCATCCACAATTAACGACAACTGACATCAACCTCTTATAATATTTATTTCAACTACATGAGCAAATTTCTCTCTATAATCAACTCCATATATTTGAATATATCATTTGGCAACAAGTCTTGCCTTATACCTCTCTGGAGTCCCATCACGTTTATTTGGTCTTGTAGACCCAATGACATCCAAATACATATTTTCCACTTGGGAGTTGCACTATATCGTCCCATGTTTTATTTTTATAAACAACTTCTAGTTCTTCATTTATAGCCTTCATCCATTTAGGTAAATTCTTAACTCCAATAAAATTGGTCGGCTCCTTGTGGTCTTTATGGCTGAAAGATATGAAAAATATTGAGGCGAGATAAGATTATAACTTATATGAGATTGGATTGGAAACTTAGCTGTATGATAAGTGGTAAACTCGCGCAATCTCACTGAAGGCTAAGAAACCCGAGTAGATCTGCGAATTGATAATTACGCTATAGTTTCAACTGTATCACTTCCTGCAATAGGTACATTTGTAGTTGCTTCACCAAGTAGATTTCTGTCAATATCTTCAGTGACATTACTTATAACAGTGCTACCTTTAGTGGTGTTGCTTATAATATTGTCTTCATTAGCATCACCCCTTACAGATATGGTGTCTGGTATATTTGATAACGGGACATGAACAAATTCACTGTAATCTAGTTCTTCTTGAGTTTGATTCCTGCTAGAGAAGAACATATGAATTAGTTAATAACTAAATTTAGTCGTACACTTAGTAATCTTCCAATATAGTAACCGTTTTCGAGACAATATTTATATAGAACGGCAGGATATATAACGTGACTCAAGTTAAATTTACTTATAAATCAATCACCAGAAGTATCATTTACAAAGTTAAACAAGTCATTTCTATACATTTCTATGCTGCCAATGCAGAAGATAAACAACAGCTCCATCAACAGACGGAGATTGTACTGTTGTAGGCCTACACATGAGACCCATCTGAATTTTGGGAAGGAAAAGACAATATTTTGGAGGTGTTCTTGTAGCTTTTTTTTTTGGGTAACAGTATTCCAGAAATACAGCCGCAGAATAAAACACAGAAAACTCAAATAATGCAAAGAACAAGATTAAAAAAAAGCTGGCCTAACACCAATCAAATAAAAGCCACACTTGTTATGATTTTTAATCATTTTTTTGGTCCTCATGTGTAATTTTTTTATTTTTTTATTTTTATTTTTAATGTAAATGATTTTGAACCCTCCTCCAAGGCTCCAATAAGAAAGTCAAACTGCGGAATCACTGGTGAAGAGCTAAGGGATAGGTAAGAGTGAGGTTGTTGTATTTTGAGGGTGAACAGAGATTGTAATAGTAACATGGGTTTGTCCTCATTACACACTCATTATGGGTTGTTGAGCTATGCTAAATAGAAATGGACTCAGCAAGAGCATAATGAGATCTGTAGAACTTGGGTTTCTTGAGAGCTTTGGAGATGACCCATTAATTATAGTAATGATAAAGAACCAAGAGAGAGAGTGTGTGTGTGAGGGAAAGAGAATGAGTTTATCTGATTTGGGTATTGATGAGAACAGATATAAAAAAACCTATGATCTCAATAGTTGAAAATCCAACAAAGATCTGGAAAGGAAGAGTTTTAAGAAAAAAGAATCCAAACAATTCTATTCTACGTCCAAAAGACCTAATGGGCTTTGAGCATCCTAGCCCATTAAAATTTTCAACAGAAGATGCTAATCCAATGGTGTGGGATGTCAAATGCAAACCTGATCATTGGCTTTGGTGACCACATTAGGCTTATCAAAGGGTTTAACCTCAGCCCTCTTGTTTTTCCATTTTCTCCATAAGCATGATCCCTCTAAAGAGCCAACGGTTCCAACTCCAACCGCTGCCTTTGAATCTCCAACTGCCGTTAAACACCTTCTCAAGCGCTGTTGCAGTCATGAAGTTTTGCAAGCTTCTCCTTTCCTCTGCAAAAATAGCTCAAAATCATTCAAAGATTTGTCAATGAGGTCTATAAAGATGCGATCTTTCAAGTGGTTCACTGATGAATTGTTGGGCAGAAGAGCTAACGAGCCTTGAGGTCGGCTCTTTTCATAGAATACTTTCTATTATGAAATCTTGTGGCACTAAAATCCAAATTCTAGAGTACAACAGTTGGACTGTTAAGCATGCAAAAATCACTTTTTGAGCAACAAATCGATTTGCTGTTAAACATCAATGCAACTTTTCACTTTTTGAACAAATCTTCAATTTGCAATTTAGCTTCGAAGTAAATTTTGCTTTTTGAGCAACAAATCGATTCGTTGTTAAGCATCGATGCAAGTTTCACTTTTTGAAAAAAAATCTTCGGTTCGCTTTTAGCATCGAAGTAAGTTTTCGCTTTTTAAGCAAACACTTGATTCTTTGCTTAGCATCAATTAGCTTTCTAAGCAATTCTCAAGTTACCATGCTCGGGGGAAGTAGTCAAACATATATCTACATATACCGAACAAGTAACCATGGCAACTTGGCAAGAACGATCAATCAATAGCCAAAGAGGTGATGAAGAAAATCAAAGGACTTACAAAAAAATTAACACAATGCTTGAGGACAAGGTCGACCTAGCAAACTGGCTATTAAATAACAAAAATTTACAAAGGCAAACATATGGACGATTGAACCTAGGTCTGACCAAGAAAACTTGTAGTCTGGTCGATAACATGGTGAAAGCTCAAGAAACTCGACCAGTTTAGTGATCCTACTCGACCACAACCAGTTCTACTATAACAGTGGTTTGAGCACCATTGAAATTCAGATATTTTCAACCAGAACACTGGCTTAAGCAGAGATGATGCAAAAGATCTTATCCCTATAAATGCACCGCTTGCAGCATTGGGTAGCAAAAGGCAAACCGAATTTTGCCTGGTCAAATCAAAGCTTGATTAAGAGGAAGACCTAATCTCTTGGTCAGAGCATGGAGCCAACATGACCAAGTGACTTATGGTTGACTTAAAAAAGACCGACTAGGGTGGAGACGACAAAGCAAATACAACTAAAAGAACGTCTTTGACAAAATTGCAAAAAATGTGAAAATCATACTCGACCAAGGTCAAGGTCGATCAAGGAATTTGACTATTAATTAAAAAAGAGAAAGATCGGCTAACAAAAGTGGTTGATCAAACAAAAGCATTAATGCAAATATTTCGCTTTCTTAGCAAATCTTTGATATACTGTTTAGCATCGATTCAAATTTTGCCTTTTGAGCAAATTTTGGACCTGCTGTTTAGCATCAACACAAACTTCGCTTTTAAGTAAGTATTTTTAAGATGGTTCAAGCACTGGAATGATTCTGCTCAACTAGAGAAATAACTTTGGCCGCCTAACACTGGAATGATTCTACCAATCAAAACATTAATCCTTTGATTAACATCAATTTGGGTGTCCAAATAACAAGCATTTGACTATTGGGTTTTGTATATACTTGGGTTCACATCTCATCTCATGGGGATCCCGCAAGCAGCATACCATCCCCTGTTCTTCTATTGAGATAGAGTACCATGCCATTGCGGCTACCTCTACTGAGCTCTTATAGTTATGTTCTCTCTTGGGGAAAATTGGAGCCTTTTTGCCACAAGCTCCTACTATTCGGTGTGATAATATCGGAGTGACTTATATGACGACAAATCCGATATTTCATTCTCGCACCAAACACAGAGAGATCAATTTCCATTTTGTACGTGATTTGGTATCCTCACGGCAATTAGTTAGTAGTTCATTATATTTCTACTTTTTTCAAATTGCCGATTCCTTCACGGAAGGGTTAAGTCATACTTGTTTTCGGTTGCTCCGTGACTAGCTAACGGTTCAGGATTTACGCTTGCGGGGGTGTGTAAAGGAGAGATTAGCCGTACACGTGTCCTAGTTTTGAAATGGAGCCCATATATAGTGTTTGTAACTCTTATTTTATATTATTGAAAACGCTCAGTTGTCACAACTGTTATTTACCATGATTGCAATTAGAAATAATAATATTATAAAGAACGATATGTTTGGCGTTTAACTTGAATGAATGCAACTTCGCGTCGCGTTTCTACAGAAAATAAAAAGCCTGGTGAGTCATTGGTGGCATCTGATCACCAAAATGAATGGTGACACTTGGGTTGATTTGTTGTGGAAAGATCTTTCAAAAGCAAACTGCACATCCAAAGCGTGATCAAACCCAAGGACAATTTTTGGAGTTGTCAAAAAAAGCGTGAACCCATTCTTGAAAAGGCCCAATGTTAGCTCAAATATTATGGGCTTATGATTGGGCCACGCTGGGATGGGTTTGGTAGGCTGATGCATAGACATATAATCACTCAGCCAGGCGATTAATTTGACAGCTAGACTAACGCTAACTTTTTAACCGCCTAAAAAATGTTTTGACACATTTTGCAGGAAAAACGAATGGGTAAAAGAGAACAAAAGTTGCTTCAAAGTCATAGATGAAAAGAAGGTAACTGTGATGGTAGAACAAACCCCATGACAGAGGTAATTCAAGTTGCAATTGAAAATCAAAGAATAAACAAAATGATGTACTTGTCTGAACATTTGTGCAAATTAGAGTTGCTGGAGAAGCTGTTGTAGAAGCTTTGTAGTTGACCCTAATTCTAAAATTATGTTGTCTGGCTCTAGATTTCATGGATCTTAGCTCCTATGTTGCATAGGATAATACTGATTTTTGAATGTTTTCGTGCTCAAAACAAGGTCTATTGGCCTTTTTTGGTACTAGTATGTTCTCATATGTAAATGCAAGAATTTTTTTTTTGATAAACTGCATTTCAATTAGAAGGAGGGCAAGAAAAAGTCAAGATATCCTGAGTACAGACTTCAAGAAGCCAATGGGTAGAATTAGGCCAAACAGTCCTATTTGCAACAAACTGGGTCTTCCTTGCTAGAGTATTGGTTCCAGAATTAGCCCATCTAGACACAAAGTGAACCGACCATGAGGGTTCAAGAGAGAGGAAATGGCGAATGTCCTCAACCACATGCAGAGCATCTAAGTCCACTAGCAAGAAGGGGTCCTCAAAGAAATTAATAAGGCTTTTGGAGTCACTTTCAAAACAAACGCTCTTAAAGTCTCCATTGAAAGCCCAAAGCACAGTTTCCCTGAGAGCTGTTGTGAAAAAATACAACACAAGTGTACGCTGTCGTAACAAGTAATATAATGATAAAAGATCGATTCCTCGAAGACTATAGATTAAGTACCAAATTAATTATACCAATTTTATTTGAACAAATAATAAGGAAGATAATTATTCTAGACTATAATTCAAATTGAAATTTAAATTGAGATTTATTAATAACTAAAAATTTATGGGTCAGATTTCACCATAACAAAGCATTCCCACCCTTTTATTTGAGAAATATTTTCCTGATTGATAGTCTAGATTCCCTTCCCTATCTACTAGTCTCTCTTGAATACTAATAGAAATTCCTTCATTGCTAACCCACTATATTTCTATATGGGTTACAACAACTGAGAAATCATTAAATTCTATAAATTCCCATGTAACAACTACACAAACCATGTAAGTATATCTCTATCCTACATGTAATTCATGGCTTTTACTCCAATGAACTAAACACATAAGTCCCCTCTCAGTTCATTATGATTAATAAATCAGTTGATTGGTGGCCAATTAATCAAAAGCATGAAGAATAGAAGTAAAAACTCAATTGAAGGAAATAATATTCAAAATTATATTGATGAATTCAAGAGTGGGAATTCAAAGATAGGCTACATCTGATCCCTAGAAAAACTAAATTAGTTCATACTCGAAATTAAAAACATTACAGAGGAGTTCAAGAACATTGAAAGAAGATCAAGAAAAACTTATTCCTAAGTTTCAGATCTCCAAAGCCATCCAACAACATTGAAAGAAGATCAAAAAAAACTTATTCCTAAGCTTCAGATCTCCAAAGCCATCCAACGTCTTCTAGTTCGATCTCTCTGCTCCTCCAAAGCTCCAAGAAGTTCTCTCTTGTGTTCCAAAGCTCCCAAAACGTACTCCCTCTTTTCTTGGAGTTTGCTATCCTTTTATAGATTAATTAAACTCAGAGTTTGAATCAAACTTAGAGTTCTTATCTAACTTAACCAAGGAGTATTTTGACGTATAAATCGGATTAACTTAGAGATATTCAATGCATAATCCCACCGTTGGATTTGAAGACCAAGAAGTCGTGAAGCTCTCCTCCAAAATTGGCTCGATCGGACACCAGATAACCATTCGATGAAGATCTTGATCAAAACTGGACAGAGACCCTCAAAAACGGGATTCTTCTATCTTTCTTATTTGAATTGGATTCTTCTTCCTCTTTTCCCTTCTTTGATCAAATCCTAAATAGGAAATAAAACATAGAAGCATGCAATGACTCATTCTCTCTATGTTTTTGACTTGAGGTAGGAGTCTTGCAATAATACACAGATTGGATTGATAATTTCCTACGTGTAAAAGTAATAAATCTTGATTAGAATTTATTAGGAAATATATAAAATCACCAAAATTATAGAAATTAAAGGAAAGGGTGCAACATATTCATTTTCATATTATATTAGGGTAAATTGATATAAAACAATTATAAATACATAAAAATATAGTAAATTAATCATATAAAATAATATGCATGAAATCAACTTATCAAGAGCCACAGCTTCCCCAGAAAAAATGGAAGAAATCGAAGAAGGGATGGAGATTGCACACAGGCAGCGTCCCATGGAATCTCTCACCACGAAGCCCAAACCAGCAGTATTTTCTTCAGAGGACCTAGAGAAATCAACATTGATTTTCAGCGATCGATCCACCGGAGGAGACCAAGCTCTAATCACTCCAGCAGTAGCAATTTCAGGAGGGGAAGAAGATAACCAGAACTCCCGATGAGCCTTCCAAGATTGATCAACTACCTGCATAGGATTCCAAGCCAAGCCATTAAAGCAAAGCTCGTTTCTTGCTTTCCAGAGGAACCAACAGGTGAAAGCAAAAAGGCTTCGATCTTGAATCGGGAAAATGCAGCTTCTCCCAGTAGTTGACAATTGGAATCAAGGACTTTTGAGATTGAGAATCGACGATTCCAGCCAGCCCCATCCCAAACCAGATTGCTCGAGAGACCTCACAGTCAAACAGAATATGATCGATAGATTCTGCATCCTTCCCGCATCTTCTACAGGTATGATCGATCCTTATTTGCCTTCTTCGCAAGTTATCCCCTGTCGCCAAAGCTTGATTTACAGCCTTCCATAGAAAGGTTTGAATTTTTGGGTAACAATTTCCTTTCCAAATCAATTTCCATGAATTAGGTGAGACATCTTCCAAATGCAAGAAAATTTTAAAAATATAGAAATCCAAATCTTCTCTCTCCCATGCTCAAAGAGGATTTTGTTTTTAGATTAAATGTGTCATGAATCTAAATATGTAGGTTCAAAATTTCTCTCTATGTGGATAAAAAGATATAGACTTGTAGACTATTTGTTTTGATATGATTAGACAGGATTATGCATAGTGCAGATTCCTGTTGCTAATGTGAAACTTTTATCAAATAATCTTTAATTTATGTTTTCAAAGAAAAAGATTTCTAAATTAAGCTTCTAAAAGAAAGTGCAGGATGAGGAAAAGAAAGTGCAGGATGAGGATTGGCAATCAACATATCACCGTTTACAATTGTTAACAAAACAGTTATAATGATTGTTATCAAAATATAATAAATATCAAGCAGGCATGATGCCATGACTCATCATCCCTAACCTTGGCTTAAAACTAATATTCACATAATTGTGTACGCAAAGAGAGGATCAAAAGATGATCTAGTTTAAAACTAAGACCACCAAAAGAAGCATATAGAATACAAGGTGAAACCCAAAACGATAGCAAAATTCACCATCAAGAAGATACAGTTACCAAGTTGAGTTTTGTATGGCTGGAAGGTGTGCTGGGGGGAGTGTAGAGAAATGAATTAATATGAAATTCAGTTAAGGAAAATACCCATGAGACGAACAAGATGGATAATTCCTGAGGTGTAATTCTGAAATCCTTCAAAATGATAATGCTGCTTGTAAATAGGAGAGAAACCAGTTGATTCATTATTGATGGATATCTTAACTTGCTAGAGCATTCTGATTTATTGGCTTTACATTGTTACCAACTTTAAATTCCCTTTCAAACTCAATCCCAAAGAGCATCCTTGGTCACAACTCTCTTCTCTAATTTTTGAATCTCCCAACCCAATGATACTGAACCCAATTTTTTTTTTTTGGTGAAGACTGAACCCAATTAAAAAGTTCATTTATTATATGTCTAAGTATAAAATTGTCAAAGTAACCTAGAGGTGATGAAAAGGTTAGTTCTAGTGGATTACATTAATTCTTGGATTAATCGCACATTTAGAATTAAATTGACAAATTTAAACAAGTTAAGTAATTGCAAACAATCCACAGCACAAGAATTTATCTTAGTTTGACTTGGGCAAGTTTACATCCGCTCTTCTCTTGGCCTCAACGATAGATTTCCAATAATGATTAATCTCTTTCAAAACAATGAAACCCTTACATATCTTTATTGATTAAGGGAAAAAACACTCCTTACAATCATTGTTCTAGATAAGGCAAGAGCACTCTCTACAAATCTTTGTTTATTCTAGGGCAAGAGCACTCTTAACCAATTTTAATATACCTAGGCTAGAATTAAAATAACAAGTTACAAGAATATGGTCAGATAACCTAACAAGGGGTGTGACACTTTACCCCTTGTATGTGAGTGATGCAATGAAACTAAATGCCCAAATATGAATATATGCACCATGAATATAATCCCAAATGCCTTCACTCACCTCAAACATGGCTCTAATGAGCTTGCTTTGACACCTCGGAATATCTTTCAAAGTTTGAGAAAAGGTGAGAGGCAAGAGGACTATCAATTCATGTACTTTGAGAGCTTTTGAGAGAGTAGGGAGAGTGTAATCAACGGACAAGGTGGAGGCTCTCAAATGGAAGTAGTTGGGTTTATAAAGATGACATTCAAGTCAATGGGCTAACTCCCCAGCAACTAGATTTAACAGTCAAATTCTGAATGAGACGAATTGCCTTTAACTTAAAATATAGCCATCAGGCTTTAAGTACTCAAACAGATCACCATCAAGTTTAGATGGTGTGCTGTTGGCTTAGACAAATTGGTCCGTTTGAGCTATTATGATGCACAAAGTTCTCATGCTGCCCCGTCTGTGCTCAGATGCTACTTTGTCACTAGACATATTCCTCCCTATTGGACAGTGTGCCGTCTGGAGCACTATGTGGATTTGAAGGGCTTTTTGGTCATCCTAGCCAACCCTATATCCACTCACAGTCTCCTAATGTGTCTTAGCTATATCTAATGACATGATGCACATGACTCCCAATGAAAATTAGTACAATTACATTCATATGTACATGGAGGTATCCTAAGTCCTAGTTTACTAAGGTGGCGTTTGGTTCCGCAATTCCCTGGAATTAGATTCCAGGGAATCATGAGTCCAACAAAAAAACGTGTTTGGTTTAAAAATGAGTCTGATTCTAAGGGGATCATGAATCAGCTCGGATCCACGTTTTTGCCTAAAAAATCAAATCCACTGGAAACCACCTCAAGAGGTGGTTTCCAAATAGACTCATCGTTTTGAAGCAGGGGTATAAATACGATTGACTCACTTTGAGAATCACTTTTATCGTGAAATTTTCTCAACACCTCTTCGTCTCTGCTAGGGCTTCCGTTCCGTCATCGTCATTGTCGAGCAGCTTGTTGATCTCCAGCTTCGAGGTCTCAAATTTGATCAACACCTCTTCGTCTCTGCTAGGGCTTCCGTTCCGTCATCGTCATCGTCGTCTCTGCTAGGGCTTCCATTCCGTCATCGTCATCGTCGAGCAGCTTGTTTGGATCATCATTTCCGGGTCTCCTTTTTTCAAGTTATTTTGATTGAACAGAGTATAGTACCCAGTTGTTTGGATCATTTTCATTTTCATCGCATCGCTTTTCCTGTTGGGGAAAAAAATCATGTGCACTGAAGGGTTTAGGGTGTTGTTTGTAGGGGTTTTTTTCTTCTTCTTCTGTGTGTTTCGGTGATTTCTGTAGTGAAGATTCACGCTTCTCTTGCATGGTTCTGTAAGGTTTGTGAGTCTTAGGTAAGAGGTTCATGTTATTGAGTCATTGTACAACAAATTTGATCAACACCTCTTCGTCTCTACTAGGGCTTCCGTTCCGTCATCGTCATCGGCGAGCAGCTTGTTGATCTCCCGGCTTCGAGGGCTCTCGGCTTGTCTCAACACCTCTTCGTCTCTCGCTAGGGCTTCCGTTTCGTCGTCGAGCACCGTGTGTTTTTTTTTCTCTAAGCTTCATTCACACCCATTTCTGCAAAAAGGTAACATCTCTCTCTTATATGCCTTCACTGCAATCTATGATTTATTCTTTGTTAAGCTCTAATGTCCTGTTATCCGATCCATTGTTTGGTTTTGGCTTGCGGTTGCATCTTTTATTTCATTTTGTATTGATAGGTGATAACTAAACTATCAAATATACATGTAATTTTTTCAAATACCATTTCCATTGAAAATGATAATGTGTTTGTAATTTTATTTGTTATTCTTACAATATAAGTTTTTAGATCTGGTGCAGATCGGTGCTTTTACTTTCGAGTCAGTTCATGCATCCTCTCATAGTCCTTAGATTTTTAAAATTCTTCTTTGTCTGCTAGTAAGCTTCTTTCAAAGGGAGAAACTTAATGTTGATAGGAGACCTTCAAGTCTACATATTCACAAAAATTTGAGCTCTATATAAAAATTTGATTTGTCCAGCTTTAATAGTATCAGCAAGTGGTTGAAAGTGGGATCTTGAAACCTCTCAATGCTTTTTGAATCTCTTGATAAGGGAAAACAACAACAAGGTGGGGTTGGTAACACGGTGAATTCAGTATTAGTTATCTTATGAGTTGTGGTCAAGGAACTGGAACTAATTCAGAGGCCAAGGGCTAGCATTTGGCATTGGTAAGAGGTCAAGAACATTGCCATTGATGGGTTTGATCTAACCCTCTTACAATGCTCAGTTTGAGGTTCCAGCAAGTTAAAACCCTTGTAGCCATGGATAATCCCATGGGATAAATAGCCTGTGTAACAGGGAAAGACTCAATTTAATCAAATACACTTCCATGTATGCCCCTGTAGCCATATTTCAAATGTATTACTGATTAGCCAGATGGGTTCATCTATAACCACCACACATTCTTTTGTTTGTATATGTTCATTATTTTGCCACATAATGCGCTCCTTTTGGGCTAAGACCTTGCAAGTAAGCATCGGAGCTCAGTACTACCTGTTCACAAAATTTGGGTTTTCAGCTCAAAATGGAAGAGCTGTTCCTAGAAGATGATGGTTCGAGCCCATCTAGACTTATTTGTCTAAACAGGTCTCCACCTTCCTTGGGATATTGATCCCACACCTGTAAGAATGGGCCCTACATTTTTTTGTGTGGGTCCTATACCCCAGGTGGAGATATATTCCCACCTGTATCCATGTTGATTGAGTATCTGATTTAAGTAGTGAACATCAATGTACAAAGATCTGACTGGAGACCTTTCTTCTACATGAATATCGATATTGGTTATGGTTTTTTTTCTTTTCAGATCTGTTTTGAAGATGAATTAGTCCATTTCTTCTCTTTGATTTCCTATTTTTGTTTTGAATTAAGCAGTTGTTGCTTATCGAAACCAAAATGTATAGAGTGCTGTGTGAATTTGTTCAATATGGTGTGAATTTCTATCTTTATATCTATTTCAGTTGTGTCTATGAAAATTAAATTTCTTACAAATGCAGCCAACTTGCCTCCTCTCCCCCCCCCCCACCCAAAAAAAAAAAATAATAATAATTAGACACACAAAAAGAATAGAAACCCTCTGCTTCTTCCTTTTAATTGTCTACAGCATCATTTCTGCACATGGTCTTTAGGACACCTAATTTATTCCCCTGCTTGCATAAGTTTAAGAAATCCAATTTAATGAGTTCTGTTGACTTCTGTTGACTCCTGTTGGCTCATTATGGTTCACAGACTTTATTAGCTGCTGTCCACTAATCTTCCTTCTTATACATGCAAAATCCAGAAGAATGGCCATCTCTTTTGTTTCTTAATGCAAGGTTTTTGACTTATTTCTAAACAATAATATCCCTTGGCTATGCATCTGTTTTGTTGCACAAAGACTTGATGAGAAGCTTACCTCCCATGAAACCTTTCTGCTTGCGGGTACTCTCCATATTTTTTTTGCTCCTCACACTTAAAATTATGTAATTGCCGGACTTGTAACTTGTTTAGCTAGCTATCAAAGCAGCAGATGAATTAATGAGTTTTTCAAACAAGGAGAGACTCTCTATATATAGACAATTGGTTTAAACCATGCATCACTAGAAAGCTTGAATTACAAGGGTGGGTTTTGGGATAAGATTTGAAAACCACACATGGGTTATATGAGTTTATATCACTTGAAAACCATCTTTTGGTTTTTTCATTCCACAATTTGTATGGTTCTATGTTTATATCAGATCTTCTGTTTAAGTTAATCTATGGCATATACTTTGGATGGTCTTCAGCTTTCCTTTTCTTTCTCCTACTTATAACCAGAAGGAGAGCAGTACTTCACATGTTTAGGTTGGTTTTTAAGCTTAATTGTCCGTTGGATTGTTTTCTACATCACCTCGAATTTTATTGATGATTCATATGAATCTGCCCCTAATTGGTGAGGAAAATATTGTGTAATCTGTTATTTTGGGATAGCTGGTAACATTGCAGGGGAATTCCCAGTTTGAGTTTTACTAACTTCATATTTTGTTAGTTTATGTCATGGGAAGAAATAGATTCTTTCTTTCATTCTTTATTATTTTTGTTTTTATTTTTGTTTTTATGGCTTTTGTAAGTAAACATGTAATCAATACATAGCTTTCGTTATAAGTAAGCATGTAATCAATGCATAGCTTTTGTTATAACTAAGCATGTGATCAATGCATAACTTTTGTTATAAGTAAGCATTTAATCAATACATAGCTTTTGTTTAAGCACCCTAGGGAGCTTAGATCCCAGTTTGAGCCTATTCTGACTGTCCAATCCCAAGATAAAAATATCTCCCATAGCTGCTGTCCACTTACATTTCAACCAAATAGCAAGGGTCTAAACCCTCATTTGCTGCTGCTTCTGTTTGAGAAGATCCTGAAGACTAGCTCAAACACTGATTTACATCGGATTATTAGAATGAGAGGCAGGTAGTTAGGAATTTTACTGATTAACACTGATTTACATCAGATCATTAGAATGAGAGGCAGGGTAATATGCCACACTCTCTGATAGGTAATCCCTCCATATTACTGTAATTGACTTTGAACTCCTAATATAAACTAAAACTAGATCAATTACAAGGCCACTATCATCCTCAAGATTGGGGTACTCTACTTTGTAATCAAAATTTTGTAAAGGTTCCTATTATCCTTTAAGAAGTGAGTAAAGGTGTTAATTCCCCGCCTATGGTATGGAAAGGGAATCACCAGTGGGAGTCTCTTTATATCTATAGAGGAGCATTCTTATTTAAAGTATTCTTTATTTGATATATACCAACTGAATTTGTTTTACAGGTGAAGTGATGGGAGGTTACTATTGTGAAGATCAAACTTCAACTGGAATGGAACAACAGCCTCCTTTGTGCTATTGTAGGCAAGGAAGAATGATCCTAATGACTTCAAGAACTAGGAAAAATCCAGGTCGAAGATTTTATAGGTGCCCAAGTAGTAGTAACCATCCAAATTCCTTTATTTGGCTAGATAATATGTCTGAGATTCATACAAAGGATGAGGGTTCTACAGCTTCAGCATCATATGACATCATGAACAAGAAGAATTTGGGTTTTGCGTGCCGAGCCCCTACTGAGCACGTGCACATTGAAATTCTGTCAAACCGAATCACAATGTTGTATCATGGATTCTTGTTCTTATGTGTGTGGGTTTTTTTACTTTCTTGTTATGTATTTTTGTTTGCAACAAATAGGTAAAAACATTTGTCTTTTCAACATGTATTGTTAAGGGTACATTAATATTGGGTTATGAATGGTGCCTTCTAGAAAGAAATTAGGTTGGATTTCTATTGGTTTTGTGGATGGTTCAAAATATTATTCTTTTTCACAACTTCAGCAAGTGAGAAACAGGTTGGATGAATCTTAGTATATACAGGTACTTCAATTGGGGATACTCATTGCCTCTCTCTCTGGTATGTAACAGGTTGGATTTCTATTTGGGATACTTCAATTTGTTGTAGTGAAGATTCACGCTTCTCTTGCATGGTTCTGTAAGGTTTGTGAGTCTTAGGTAAGAGGTTCATGTTATTGAGTCATTGTACAACAAATTGTATAGATTTATCATTTTGCATTGGGTTCAATCCTGAACCTCAGGGACATAGATCAATTGAACTCTGCCAACAAATCTCATGTCTCTTTTCTCACCTTATGCTGTCATTTAACTTTTTCTTGAACAAAGAACCAATCGTGGTTCCTAGCTGTCCAAACCAAGTAATCAAACAGGTTTTGTAGATCTCCTTGACTGTACATGATAGAAAGAATAATTTTTCTGCTTTGCATTCACATTTAATTCACATTATGAGGGGAAAAACAAAGAAGTTGAACAGAGTTGAATCAGTTTTAATTTAGCCAAGATTTCTCCAATGTTATTGTGCTGATATTTCATCATGTTGTAGTTAGAATTTCTACAGAATAGTATAAATTCATTAACAGTTTAGAAGAAATTCCTAGGAACCGCCAACAGATTGGGTTCTTCAACCCTCCCAACTAGCCAAAAAAAAAAAAATGGTTGTTAAAAGTTAACGTGTAAACATTGATTAACTCATTCTTGCTGCTTCACTTCCATAGAGAGATTGAACTGACTTACAACCAATGGTGCCCACATAGATTTATTTTATATTTCTTCCAAATGTTCGGTCATTCGATTTATAGGAATTTGTATCAGAATTGCAGGGGTTGCTGATTTTCCAGAGATGAACAGACAATGTTTATACATTTTCTTGAAAAAGGTAATCAAATTAAATTATTAAAAACTTGATTTTGAAATATGGAGAAACGTAGAAAGCACAAACATTCGGTGTGAAAGTGGAAAACTCTGCAATGGTGTATGGTTGGCATTCACTAATCCAATACTAAAACCATTTTTTAAACCCTTCATGTTTACAGACTCAAGTGCTCATGTCATGGCCTTCTTTTGTTTAGCATTTTCAAGGTAAGGTGTAACTGTAAGTTCATTTATCTCCTATGGCAATGCAGGACCCAAAAGAAGGGAACTGGTGGATGCAATTTGGGAGTGACTATGTGTTAGGCTACTGGCCTTCTTCTTCATGGTTGATTTATTGAATTCTTCATGGTTGATTTATTGAATTTTGTAAATAATTGTTATGCTCAGTCATTAATTAAATCAAATAACAAAGCAGATTCACTTTCAGAATCATGGTAACCAAACAGTTTTTCAGATAGATTCACTTTCAGAATCAGGGTAACCAAACAGTTTTTCAAACAGATTCACTTTCAGAATCAGGGTAACCAAATGGTTTTTCAGACAGATTCACTTTCCAGAATCAGGGTAACCAAACAGTTTTTTTTTACGAATATGATTCTACAGAACCTAATTCCTACAGACTCATGACTCCCACAGAAGCGGATTTCAGGGAATTGCGGAACCAACACAAACCCCCCCCATATATTAAAAAATTTTTTTTTTTTTTTTTTTTGAAAATTTTTTATAAAAAAAGGGGGGGCACAAAAGAGGGGGAATTTTTTTTTTTTTTGGGGGGAGGGGGTTGGGGAGGTGGGTTTTTATTTTAGGTGTTGTACTTAAATCAGTTAAAATATTGAGGGTTGACGCGTTACAGTTATATTGATGCTGCTCCCGACTGAGCCCCCTTTACGCTGAAGGCGATGAGTCCTGCAAAATGGATTAGACGCGGGCCGGCTAGAATACCGAGCAACCGCCTCCGATGGCTAAGTCAGACAGTAAGCTGAATAAGGTCTCGTGCAAGGATTACACAAGACTATGCTCAGAATGTATTGGATGCTTAATTGGAGGGTTATGTCCTTCTTCTTATACTGTAAATGTTACCTTTTATGTATTTGATAAGTCTACCCGACGGAGGCTATTGTTTCTCCTGAGATCGTGCCTCCATGTCGTTGGTCTCGCTCGATCAGTGACGGAGTTGACCTTCCTCATTGAGAATGGTTGCTATATTAGTCAAGCGTACATCGTGCCTTGATCAATCCAGTTGGCTCTTAGCCCGACTTAGTGTATGTGGAGCCCTAGCTGGGTAGGAAACTTCCGTATCATAAGCCCCCTATCCCGATCGTTGTTTACAACGCGTGGGATAGCAAGGAAGTTAAGCTGTCGGGTGTATTTGCCTTTCCCGACTCCTAACCTTAATGGATCCTCTTCATACAATACCATTTCATAATCTTCCAAGTTTCGAGAGAGTACTTGGTTATCCATGATGAGGGAGCTGTCGGTGATTGTCCCGAGGACAGTCATATGTAATGTAGAGAAAGTTAGGTTAAGAGTGAGAGACATATTTGTTTATGTTTGGAAATCATATGTTGTCTCATCGTTCGTCCTGACCTAGTAGATGGTATGTATGTGCCCGAGTTTGTATGAATTGGGGACAATTCCAATTGTCAAGTCAAAAACGTCTTGTCTTGAATGTTGTTTTACTCATTCGGGAGAATGAGGGAGTTTTGCCGTTGGGTGCATTAAATGCTTGGTGTGAAGTGACTAGCCGTTATCATAACGGTTTTTCTTGAAGCCCTCGTCCAGTCTAGCCTTGCCACGTCAAATGGCTATGCCTATAGCCATAATGACTACCTCGGGAAGTTATATCGTCTCTCCTCTTGAACCATCGATCGTGTAGCGATGTAACCATTCGATTAAGGAAGGTAACGCTTTCTCCGGTAGTATAAATAGTTCCTTTCCTTCTTTGTTTCAATCCACTATTTTCGTTGCTCTCGACTAAGAATCTCTCCCGACTAAGCTTCAAGTTATCTCAGCCTTCAAACAGTAAGTTCTTTCTTTCCTTCCATGGCCCCAAAGAGACCTAAAGTGAGTTTGAGAGGTTTTAGGCATCAGCCTAAAGTTCCTATCCCCATATATCGGGAAAAGAAGCGTCGTCGGGCCGAAGGATATGCGAGTGAAGGTGACAGCGATCAGACAAAGAGGTTTAACTTGACCGGGGAAAGTCTGAAGGACCTTCATGAGCAGTCCTCGGACAATGAAAGCTCACGTACTTCTAGTGATAGTACTTTCAATGATGACCCTAGGGTTCTTGAGGAGACAAGGGAGATGCATCGTAAGGATAGGGAATACCAAGCCGCTCGGGCTCAAGCTGCTCAGGCTCAAGTTGATGATGTTCCTAGTGTTGAATCCTAGGATGAGGAACCTCGAGATGATCCCAGGTCTGCTTCGGGTTCCGATTCTGCTACCCCTTCTTCCCAGAGTGCCTTAAGGCTTGAATCTACCGCCACCTCTCGTGATCCCTCAGCTTCTTCTCCTCGAGTTTTCTTGAGACCTGACACTTCGGCCTCATCCTGAGTTTTTTTTTCTAGAAAAGCCCCACCTCGTCCGCCATTCCAGCGTCCTAGTGGTTTTCGGGGAGCCATTCCTTGTAAGCCAGATAAGAGAACCTTTGATCGGGATGCCTTAGTGTTGGCGAAATCCCAGCCTTTAACTCCTTGGCACATCGATTTTGTTCAATCTTCCTCGGGACCTGAGTTTTATCTTTGCTCCCTTTTTTCTGATGACTTAGATAGGTTTAAGTCAAGCTTTGGTATACCCAAGGGGTACCAAGTTATTAGTCCCCTGAGGGACTTCTATCCCCTATATTATGATGCTTTCATCGGGGGTCTATGTCTTCCCTTACACAATCTCTTCATTGATTTTCTGGAGCACTATGCCATCAGCCCGTCCAACTTGAGCCCGAACAGTTGGCGTATCATGATTGGCTTTGTTGGTTTTTGTAGGGCCTTAGGTGTCTTCCCGACCTTCGGTCTGTTTCATCATTATTACTCTTTGCACCCTCACACCTAGCGTGGCTGGTTTTACATAGCAAAGAGGGTGTCCTTTTCTTTCCAAGGGAATTTTATTTTGAAGGATTCTCTCCCATCCACAACCAAGAAGTGGAGAGAATTTTTTCTGTTCTTCAAACCTCCTACTCCCGAGCCTTTCCTTACACAATTCCAGGAGAGGTCTGAGGATGATATTGATCTCTTGAACGCCCACGTCGACTTGGATCCCGACGAAGAGGAAAGGGTAGGGATCATTAACCAGGTTGAGGGGGATGACTTTGCAGTCCATGGTTATTCCATGGAATATGTTTCTGTTCTTCAACTGTGGGGCTTCTCCCTGGGTAAGGTTTTGTTTCTATTGTCTTTACTTTGTATTCCTTGTTCTAACCTGATTATATCTCTCTGTCTTGCAGTGACCACCAATATTTCTGATGAGGATCTCATGAGAGCGGCGCTTGGGGGAATGGAAGAGGCCCGAAAGAGGAAGCCTATTGTTAAGGCGAAGGCTTCACCTTCCGGGGTTCTAAAGACCAAGACCCCCGCCCGGGTTTCTGTCCCGATTAAAACTTCTGTGGCCAAAGGCCAATCTTCTGTTGCGGCTGCCTCAATCGGGACTGAAAAAAGTCCAAAGAAGAAAGTGCCTTCTTCAGGAGGTGAAAAAAGAAAAACGGAGGGGGCTCTTCGTCCTCCCCCAAAGAAGGTTTGTATTTATGAACCCGAACATGATGTTGGGCCTTCGGCTTCTGCTGGTATTCCCGAGTTTAGCTCAATTTTTAGTGACTCGGGTCTTGCCGAGCAGTGGTTGAAGGATGCCATTAAAGACCTTGATCGGGAGTATTTGAAGAGTCTCCCCAACAAAGAATTTTTGCAGAAGGATATAGGTAATGTTCCTCCCGTTCAATCTTTTTCTTCTTCCTCTTTTTGTTACAATTTGTCTAATGTTTCTCCTTCAGGTATGTGGTCGGGGCTGTTCACATCTTTGTCGAGTCTCTGCATAGGGCTCGAGACCAGGCTGATCAGTTGGCGCTTGCCAAGCAGCTTCATCAACAGGCCAACGTTCAGGCTGGTCAAGCAAAGAAAGATCTAGAGGAGGCTCAGGGAAAGTTGGCCAAGCTGAAGAAGGAGAGGGACGACCTTTCCAAAAGCAAAGGCAAATATAAGGGAAAGGTCAATGAACTTGACAACAAACTCGGGAAGGCTACCAAGGATTTGAAAACGTATGAGACTCTCCTAGCCGAGGAAAGAGAGAACAATGCACAACTAAGGAGGGAGCTGAAGGAGTTCAAGGCTGCCGGGCCACAAATCTTTAGGCGGGAGGTGCTGGAGAATTATTTCATGACTAAGGAATTCCATGATTTGTCCGTGGCCATTTCTACTCCTACCTTCAAGAGAGGAATACGCCAGGCCTTCAAGTTGACCCTTCAACAAATGCAGCTGCCCCACCCTGAGAAGTTGCAAAATTTTATGGATCCCACACTATATGATGAACTCAAGCTTCCTCGACTAGTAAATCTTCCCAAACTTCCTGACACCCCGTATCCTGATGCTGCGGGCTATATCGATCCTCCTCCTCCTCAGAATCAACCCGAGGAAGAAGCTGAGGAGGAAGATGAAGAAGAAGAAGCTGAAGGTGAAGATGAGGTCGAAGGAGGGTCTGAGGAAGAGGCTGAGGATATGGCCCGGAGAAGTCATTTGCTGAAGAAGAAGCTAGGGGGTCCCCGACTGACACCGTTGTTGACACTAATGTGTCCAATGATGGTTTGGTCGAGCCTTCTGCTGAAGAGAAAACTCCCCCGAGCCCCTCCTTGAGGACCGACTGAAATGTCAGGGATAGGATGCGTGTGATAATCCAAGATGGGCATCAGCTCGTTGGTAAGTTCATGACTTTTGATCGGCACATGAATCTTGCTCTCGGCGACTGCGAAGAGTTCAAAGATGCTTAAGTATATCAACTGTAATGAAGCATCTCCTTGCTAGAGTGATCTTGGTATTTTTTGTGTCCCGAGTCCTATATCTTTTTGTTCCCGAGTTATGTAGCCAAGTGTTGGAGTTTAACTAACATGTGATGTGTAGTTCTTTGTTCCCAAGTCATGTAACTTCTCTTGTCTAAGATCTTATCTTGAATGAAATTTGACTAAGTGTTTTTCAACTATCGTCTTTTCGGCTTGTCCCGGATAAATGAAGCATGAATCCTGGAGATGCAAAGTTGACCGGGGATGACCCGAATCGTTTAGCTTAAAAAAAATGCAAGTCCTTAACAAAGGTGCAAAGTTGACCGGGGAGGTCCCGAATCAGTTTAGTCTTAAAAAAGTGCAAGTCCTTAATAAAGGTGCAAAGTTGACCGGGGAGGTCTCAAATTAGTTTAGTCTTAAAAAAGTAAAAGTCCTTAATAAAGGTGCAAAGTTGACCGAGGAGGTCCCGAATCAGTTTAGTCTTAAAAAAGTGCAAGTCCTTATACTAAGGCGCAAAGATGACCGGGAAGGACCCGAATCAATTCAGTCTTAAAAAAGCGCAAGTCCTTATACTAAGGCGCAAAGATGACCGGGAAGGACCTGAATCAATTTATTTTTTTGAAAAAGATACAAAACTACTGATAGAACTTTCTCAAATTAGTGGAGTTCCATGACCGATCAATCGGTTTTCCAGTTTCTGAGTCTTTCAGTCGATATGCTCCCGATTTTGTTTCTTTGTCAACGATGTAAGGCCCCTCCCATGTTGGAGTTAGCTTTCCTTGGTTCTTTGGGTCGGAAGCCCCAGTTCTTCTCAGCACCAAATCTCCTGATTTGTATCTTCGGCTTTTAACTCGAGAGTTGTAATGTTGAGCCATTCTTTTTTGATACAACTGATTTTTTTGCTGAGCTTTCCCTTGGGTTTCCTGTAGGAGATCCAAGTTTTCCCTTAGGCCTTGATCGTTTTGCTTCTCATCGAAGATGTTGTATCGTAATGACCCGGCCAATACTTCCATGGGAGCCAGGGCTTCAGTTCCGTATGCAAGGCAGAATGGTGTTTCTCCAGTCGGGGTTCGGGTAGTTGTCCTGTATGACCATAGGACACTCGAGAGTTCCTCGACCCACAGCGCCTGACTATTCTCCAATCTTTTTTTTTATCCCGTCCAGTAGTGTCCTATTGGTGACTTCAACCTGTCCGTTGCTTTGGGGGTAAGCCACTGAGGCGAATCAATGCTCAATGTGATATCTTTTACAAAAAGCTTTGAATCCTGCTCCTTCAAACTGTTTTCCATTATCTGTCACGAGGATTCGGGGTATCCCAAACCTGTAGATAACTTTTTCCTCAAAAAACTTCTCCATTTGCTTCTCTGTAATGGAAGCTAACGGTTCCGCCTCGACCCATTTTGTAAAGTAATCTATGGTGACCACAAGATACTCCCAGTTTCTTGAAGCCTTCGGTAATTTTCCAATCAGATCCATATCCCACATTGCAAAAGGGGTCGGGCTTAAGACGGGCATCATGGGCACTACAGGTACTTTCGGAACATTTGCATGCTTTTGACATTGTTCACATTTGCGAACATATTCAATAGCGTCTTTTTGTACGGTTGGCCAGTATATACCCCAACGTAATACTTTTTGGGCCAAAGCTTTTCCACCCATGTGCACACCGCAAATTCCTTCATGAATTTCTGCTAGAGCATAGGTAGCTCGGGAAGGTCCGACGCATCTCAAGAGAGGCACAGTAAAGGATCTCCTGTACAGCTGTCCGTTGATGATGGTGAATCGGGCAGCTTGATTTTTAATCTTCTTGGCCTCCTTTGAGTCGATCGGGAGGCTATTTTCCTTTAGGTAAGATACTAAAGGTGTGGTCCAGTCGGGATCACCTGTGATTTCAAAAGTTTCTAACTCTTGTGTACTCGGGAAATCTAATTCTTCAATATAGACTGCCGAGTCCAGGTTCTTGTAGTTGGCTAAAGATAGCCAAGATAACTCATCTGCCCGCTCATTCTCTTTTTTGGGTATTTGATGGAATGATACCCGGTCAAAGAGTGTTTGAAGTTGCTCCACTTTAGCCAAATACTTGGCCAGTCTTTCATCTTTCGCATTATACTCCCCCCTTATTTGATTCACAATAAGTTGGGAGTCACTTCGAACTTCTAGCTCTCGTACCCTAAGTGCTCGGGCAACTCTCAAGCCTACAATAACTGCCTCATACTTGGCTTTGTTATTTGAAGCCAAGAAATTGAATCTTAATGCGTAGTTGACTGTGAAGTTCTCGGGACTTTTGAGTGTTAGCCTTGCTCCCGAGCCAGACACGTTACTCGAGCCATCAACATGTAGAATCCATAAGTCTAATGTCTCGGCAGTTGCTCCTTGATTTTCATTTTGTGGTAAGCTACTTTCCACAATAAAATCAGCTAAAACTTGAGCTTTTATAGCTGTTCTTGGTTTGAACTCAATTTGGTACTCGCTCAGCTCCACTGCCCACCCGACCATCCTTCCGGCTACATCAGGTCTTTGGAGTATTTTTTTGAGTGGGAAGTTGGTCGGGACTATTTGTAAAATCCGGCTTTATCCTAACCTTGACCCGGCCCGGATTTTATACTGTTGCAGGTCCGAAGACCCGAAGTGGAGGTAGAGGAGACTTGTGGGCCCTCTTAGTTGAAGATTCGATGCTTGATCCAGAACCTATGGACATTGACAATGCTGCCCCTTACTCGAGCACATTGTCAGTGTTGAGTGAAAATCTGCGCATCGATGAAGATTGAATTAGTTGAAGCACTTATTGGACCCCTGTGATCAATCCGAATGTATTTCTTGAAACTAGACTTGTTGATTGACTTGTAGGAGAAAACTCAACTCAATTCGGATCTGTCTAGCCTTCCAAATCCACGCCTGAAGTTGTTGTCATGCCTTGGTCAACTACTTGGTCGACTGACAGTCGACCAGCCAGTCGACCAGCAGTAATGGAATTCGAATTTTCACAAAATCACTTCCCATTTTGCCCCTTCCTTTTTGGAACTCGTGAATGAGGACCTAGGCTAATCATTTGCACTCCAGAGCACGAAGTTGGACATTCTCTTGGGCTTTTCTTGGTGTTTGGGAAGATCTTTGACTCCAATCATTTGTATTGCACATCAATCATCAACTCAAGGTATGATTCCTTCTATTCTTCTTCTAATCTATTCATTTTCTACCAAATTATGATCTTTAGACCATGGTTGAAGTGCTGCAACCTTGCAAACACTTAACCATGAGTCTTCTCCAATCAATCCCATGATTATCACCCCATTCTTGCTATGCTATGATTCAATTAGGATTGCTTACATTGCATTACCTTGATTTCTTCCATTTCAACCTTGTCTTGATTCAAAACTGATATGTAAATGCATGTTAGGTCTAGATTACTATGAATTCTTGATTCCAATTTGATTCTTACCATTCACTTAATTGATCCCCATCATTCTTCACAATTTCAATCAATTCCAATTCGATTCTTGATATTTATCATATAGAACATAATGCTTCGATTTGGGTATTTTTAATTGGACCGTTGGATCGTCATGAAATTTAGTGTGTAGTATCCTCATACTGTTGTAAACATGCCCTCCAAATTTCGTGTCGATCGGAGCACCGGAAAGTCAGTTTCTGAGCAAGTTTTCAATTCTGCCCAGTGGTTAAAGAGTCTTGGTCGACTGCTTGGTCGACTGACAGTCGACCAAGCCAGTCAACCAAGATATGAGAACACCCCTGTACTTGGGCAATTGATTCGTTTGACCTCCAATTCGACTGTTTTCTTCTCTGATGTTACTTGTATGTTGTCTAGGGTACCAGCACTGATTTCTAGGACTATTCTTGGTGATCATTGATTTATTTATGACTCGATTAAGGTAAGGAAGGTCGTCAACTCAAGTATGTTAATTATGTAAACATGCTTATGCTTTGAGAACTCAATGGTTATATTTCTATGTGTATTTCTTTATCATACATGACTACTCTATACATTCTTGTCAGTAGTAGAATGTCACATGTCATTTGGAATATCATGTTTAATTATACTTTATGATTTTATATATGATTAATCATGCTATGATATGCCTTTGTTTATATGACGAATCATTGATTAAGTATGATATGATGAGATTGAATTTGTGATTGATTACGTATGACTTAGGATGGGGAAGTGTCCTTCCGACACTTCTGTCCTTGGACATCGGAGGGAGTAGTATGGGATATTCTCCGAAGGTGTCCATCGATGCTTTCCCGGGTTATTGGATGACATACATAGGAGTGTCTAGGTGTATGGTTAGGATATTTCCTTGTCTTATCAAACCCGAATCGGAAGGGTATTGAGACCGAACAACCTGTGGTAGAGTATGGTTGATGGGCGCTCAAGATCGGTATCCACTCCGTGAGAGGACTTGAACCATACTGCGGATACCCGAAAGGGGCCATTTATTGGTAGGGTTGCAAATGGATAGACCTGGGCTCACGGGCTCTTAAGACCGGTAACCAACCCGTGAGAGGACATGAGAGCTTCCCGTTTACCATTTGTGGATGACCAATAGGGTTGATGAGTCCGTAGTCCGAGTTGGTCGGTGTCATAGGGAAAGTATCCGGATCTGACATGATACAATTGAGTAGATGACTTGCATTGGGCTAGGCTTCGCCGTGACATGCGCCAATACTTATACCAATGGTGATGTGAGAGAGTGGTGATTGAATCCCCAACCATGGTTTGATGAGGACCTTACCCAATTACCACGGCAGTCCCAAGATATCTATATGATTGAGGGGGAGTGGCAGACAACCCAAAGAAGTATGGTGCTATGGCTTAAAGCATGTCTACCTTAGAGACTAGCATACTTAGGATTAGAATCATATATCATCATTGTCTCATATCATATTGCATCATACTATGATTTGTATCGGATGAACTGTGTATTATGAAACGACTTGCCTTGCTGAGTTCTTTTGAACTCATTCCTTTCGTGCAATTTGTTAGATTATCCTGCAGGTACAGAAGATCTTGATGGTGCACACTACGACCCGAGCTATGATCCCGCATACTACCCTTCGGGTGATGGCTACAATGAGAGTCAGGATTATTGTGCCGAGGAGGATTATGGTTCGTACTAGGGTTAGCCCCACCTTAGTGAGGGAGCGGCCGTGCTTGGTTCACTTCATCAATACTTATGAAGAAACAATCATTAGAATTGAAGAAACCTTTGTGTAGTGCCCCATTTCCTTGGATGACTGTAAACTCATGAGTATATTGTCTTTATGGATTTACTCTTAATATGGATTTGTAATTCAGTATAATTAATCACCTTCCACTATTTTGAAGGGTGACTTCGGATCACTCCTTCCATGTGAGACCATTTCAATTGAGAGGTTGATACTTGATATTTCCGCACTCTGGTTGATTATCTTTTCTTATTCATTTGATCTGTTTATTGCTTACTTTGAACATTGATTATATTGTTCATGATTATGTTATCGTGTATGTGGGAGGAATGGTCGCTCAATCTAGATCATCGGGCTGTGGATCATATCCCGGGTATGCCAGATAGGATACCGGCTGGGTGGATGTGACACTATTATTGGATGCGCCTGGAAATAAGGCCTTAGCTTCCGTGAGGCTACCAAAAGTGCTAGAGCTTGCTTATCAACGTCCGGGTATCTTGTCTCCGCATCAATGAGTACATGACACACATAGTTGACCGGGTTCTGGATTACATCTCCTTTTACCAATACAGCACTTTACTGCAATTGGTGAAATGGCAAGATAAACGGTTAGAGGCTCCCCCCCGATTCCTGGCCAGGCCAAGACAAGTGTTGTCCCGAGTGATACTTTCAATTGCTCAAATGCATGTTGGCATTCTTCTGTCCACATGATTCCTCTCGAGCTTGGTGTAGCCTTCAACGCTTTGAAAAAAGAGTTACATTTCTCCCCTGCTCGGGATATGAACTGATTTAACGCCGCTACCCTTCCTGTCAAACATTGGATTTCTTTTACAGTAACGGGCGGTTGCATTTCGACCAATGCTTGGATCTTCTCCTGGTTAGCCTTGATTTCTCTTTGAGAAACCATGAAACCGAGGAACTTCCCGGAGGAAACTCCAAAAGCACACTTCTCTGGATTTAGATGCATTTGATAAGTTCTCAAAATGTCAAAAGTTTCTTCAAGGTCGGCCAAGTGCTTGGTCCAAACAAGACTCTTCGTAAGCATGTCATCAACATATACCTCCATATTTCTCCCGATTTGGTGTTGGAAAATCTTGTTGACATCCCTTTGATAACTAGCACCTGCGTTCTTCAACCCGAATGGCATTACTCGGTAATAGTAACATTCCCGATCGGTCATGAAGGATGTATGCTTTTCATCCTCCCGACTCATCAAGATTTGATTATACCCTGAGTAGGCATCCAGCGGTTGCGTCAATTAAAAAATCAATCTTCGGGAGAGGATAACAGTCCTTCGGGCAAGCTTTGTTCAGATCCGTGTAATCAATACACATTCTCCACTTCCCGTTTGCATTTTTGACCATTACCACATTGGCTAGCCAAGTCGGGCATTTGATTGGTTCAATGAAGCCTGATTTTTCAAGTTTTTTAACTTCTATTCTGATGGCCTCATGTTTCTCTATTGCAAAATTTATCCTTCTTTGAATGACCGGGGTAGCATTTTTCTGGATCCAGAGCTTGTGTTCTGCTACTCATTTGTCTATCCCGGGCATGTCACTCGCGGACCACGCAAAGATATCAGCATTGTCACATAAGAACTTGGTCAGTTCCTTCTTGAATTCATCAGGTTGCTCTGATCCAATGAATGTTCCCCAATCGGATAGAGACTGGTTGAGTTGAATTCTCTCCAGTTTCTCTACCGACTCCGCTCTTTGCATATTCTCTTCATCCCGATTGTCACGAACTTCAATGGTCAATGCGCTTCCTGAACTTTCTAACCTCCGTTTTTCCTTCAAGTAATTAACATAGCATTGGCGGGAGGTAGATTGATCGGAACTGCATTCACCAACCCTTGCATCAGTCGGGAACTTAAGTTTCATATGTCTGGGAGACACAACTGCTTCAAGTGCATTAAGCATTGGTCATCCCAGGATCACGTTGTATGCTGACAAATCTTTGACGACCATAAAGTTGACCCAAATCAGTGTATCTCGGGGTGACTTCCTGATCTTTAGATCCAAATGGATCGTTCCTTCCGCTATCACCGAAGATCCTGCAAAACCATAAAGAGGAGTTGATGAAGGAGTCATTAGATTGTCAGCTATCTTGAGTCTTTTAAAAGCCTCATAAGACATCAGATCAACTGATGATCCTGTATCAATCAAGACCCGGTGAACCTCCTGATTGGCAATTTTGACTTTGATGATAATTGCATCATCATGCGGCGCTATGACTCTGCTAAAGTTCTCATCTGTGAAAGTTATTGGTTTTGGGCACGCTGGATTTGGCCTCTTTTTTGGTAGATGCGTAGCTCCCATGAACCGCGCTTTTTGCTTTGCCTTCCTAATTGATTCCATAGTCGGGCCACCCATGATTACATAGACTGACGTCTCCTCCCAAAAAACCTTCTCTTTTCCTTTGTCATCTCTTTTAACGGCCTCCTTTGGGTTGGGCGATCGGGCTTTCTTTTTTTGTTCGGGTGAACTGTCACGAGGCTTCCCCGATCTCCGTACGTACTGACCAAGTTTGCCTTCTTGGATCAATTTCTCAATCTCCGACTTCAGGATGCGACAACCATCCGTGTGGTGTCCATAATCTTTGTGAAAGCGACAGTATTTTGTCATATCCCTATCCTCGGGAAGAGAGTTCAGCTTCTCGGGCCACTTTAGAGATTTCTTGTCCCGAATGTTCATCAAAATTTCTGATGGCTTTGCATTGAGGGGAGTGTAACCTTCCCGTCTTTGATCATGCTTCCATCTACCCTTTGGTCCTTTATTTTTGTCATTCGGGGAAATCTTCTTTGTGTCCCGATCGTGTGTTCTATCTCGATCAGCTTTCACCCGGGCATTGATCACTTCATACATGTTAGCTTGCTTTTGGCATTTACGTAATAACGTCCCGTATGTCTTGGGTTTGTCCGTCAAGAAAACTTCCAAAAGTCTTTGGTGTGTGATGCCGCTCCAAAGTGCGTTGTAGGCCACATGGTCGTCTAGATCCTCAATCTCGATGGCCACCTCATCGTAGCGCTTCAAAATATCCTGAATGGATTCATTTCTTCCTTGCCTTATGGCAAATAAACCGTCAGATGTCTTCTTGCTCCTGATCGCACTTCTGAATCGGGCTATGAACTTTCGGGCAAGCTCTTTAAAATTATTGATGGATCCCGGTTGCAAGCTACTGAACCACTTGATGGCTGGTCCTTTAAGTGAAGCCGGGAATGTTCTACAAAGCAATTTGTCCTCTCGCTCGAGGATAGTCATCACTGATTTGAAGTAGCTTATGTGCTCCTTCGGATTGGTATTTCCTTCGAAAGGTGTAAAAGTTGGCATGATGAAATTCTGAGGAAGTGGCATGTTCATAATTTCATCCGAGAAGGGCTCCTGAACAACCACGTCTAGATCCTCATCATGATCTCAACCTCCGCCATCCTCTTTCGAAGACGATTTTGCCTCACTCCATTTCCGTCAAATTCAGCTGTATCCTCCCTCTGGGAGTGCATTCGTGCAACTGACATCCTTGATCAGATTGGTTGCGGATGACTCTCTCCCTGATGCTCATAATCCTCCCGATGACTCCTTTGAGGCAAGGATCCGGTTTTGGAAGGTATCGAAATACGATCCAAGGCATTGATCCTGGTTCCATTTGGGGTTTTCTAGCGATGATCAGGACCACTATGAGTGGATCTCTGAATCTCAGCTTGTTTTTGTCAAACCCCACCTACCGGTCTCGGTTATCCGCCCGACAACCCGTGGGAGTGATCAGTTACAAGATCCACGGTTTTAATCTATCAACAGTAATAAATACAAATAAAGACAATCAAGAGCAATAATAGTTCAATTAATGAATTAAAGGATTACAGGAGTCCAACTACTCCAATAAAATAATCAATGAAAGAATAATAAATCAAAAGAATACGAGTTCAGCGGAAGCAATCAAAAAGAGTTAAATTATTTTCTTTCCAGTTTCCTTCTCTAAGGCTAAGTAATGCTTTTCATGAATCTCTAGAAAGGGGGTCCTCCAGTTCTTCTCCATTCGTTGAGCGAACTGCCTGGAAACTTGTCTCCTCTGCCCATCAATGGGTGCGATAAGCGCATTCCATGCACTCGCAGGAGCTCCCGCACAGGCTATCTCCATTTCCCATTGTCGATGCCACATCTTCTTCATACGGGAAGGTTCCTTCATAGGAAACCAATCCATCTTCTAACACATTTCCTCCATCTGCGCAGACTAATAAAACATATACAAATAAAGGAGTGAGTTCTGGAGAACTCAATAAGAACAATTACAATAGCCATCCATATGTCCAACAAATCAGAAATGCAAATATGATATGTATGAGTGCAAAGTATGAATGCTACTAGATCTAATTATGCAAGTCTCTAACAGTTGACATGCTTTAAGATATACACCAGCCCTCCTCTGGGTAGGTCTAGTCACTCTGATCCGGCAAGGACTGGTTACCTCTGTAGGGATCCTGGGTAAAATGGAAAGTCCACACCTAGCTCTCAAACCATGGCTGGGTTAAGTCAACACTCTCTCACCACGACCATTGGCAATGACTACTGGCGCATGTCAGGGTTTCTAATCCAATGTAGGGTCATACAGGTAACGCACTACATGAAGTTCAGATACATCCCCTATGGCACCAACCAACTCGGTTAAGTATCCTTCGCAACCTAGGAATGGGAATCGTCACGGACTGGCTACCGCTATTGGAGTTCATTCCATAACCCTATGGTCATCCACATATTGTTGGGGCGGAATGCTCTCATGACTCCTCACGACACCAGGTCCGTTCCTTGGACGTCCATGAGCCTAACCCTAACATATGCAACCCTACCATTTATATGACCAACAATGGACCAACGTCACATCACGGGTCATCCGGTTTCAATTCCCCTACCGAAAGGGTAGTAGCATGTGGGGTACCTAGCCATGCAACTCTAGACTCTACCTAAGTATGTCATCTAGTAGTTATGACAGTGCTAGAGACATCAGCAAGCATGTGTCCCATACCACAGCCTTCTGATATCCCAAGCTAAGATATCCCAATGGAATACCTCATCCATCAGAACTACATACTAGCCATCATCAGTATATCACATTCACAACCATCATAGTACATCACATTCATAACCATCATAGTATAAGTAAAGATAGTGTAAACAATAGTCATATAACAAGATCAACATATGAAACATGATTACAATAGTATATAAAACAAAAGAACAGTGAAAGAAGACACTGGACTAGCATGTTCAAGCCAATTTATAAAGATAGGATTGTATGTCCTTACCTGCATATAAGTAATTCGTCTATAAAAAGAAATCTGTAAACAATTATAAAACTTTCTCTTCAAACAGAGAACGCCTATACACAGGGTTACAATAAGGTATAAGTCAAATGAATCAAATCGGATCAAAACCAAAAGCCATTTGGTCACTGTGCACTAGCCGGTCGCTTAGGTTGAGCGACCGCCACTAGTGACCGCCCCAAAAACAGTAAGTTTCAGATCTGAAACTCAGGCTTTTGATCATCCATTTTCAATCCGGATTTCAAGTGATAATAGTCTGAATCTCGAATCTAACACTCCTATAGCCAATGGGTGATAAGAAACCTAACAATCATCATAAATAGATTACCCAGAAACCTTCCCTTGATCAGATCAACCCTTTTCACGAAAGCAGGGTTTCGTTTTCGGATCTGATCTAACCAAGATCATCAAAAGGATAGACAATGCAATGGAAGGATCAAGAACAACCAAAGATGAACACTGAACTACCTTAATCATAGCAAGTGGTGAAACATAAATGAACAGGGAACCACTTACCTCAACTGGATTGACTATGAATAACAGTAGAACCTTCTGGGACTCTAACAGCACTTCAGATCTGCTTTCAGCACTTCTCTGCAGCTGTCTAACCTCCAAAAACAGTAACCACGAATAAAATATTGGTAAATTAGGCGAGGGTTACTATTTATAGAAGTCAGGGGGCAAAATAGGGCAAAACCCCGCAGCTAGAACCAGGCGGTCGCTTGGTTCAATTGACCACCATTACTAACCGCCCCCATGTATTTTGCTATACAAGGGTGCTTTTGTCAGGGGGTTGATGTCCAAGTACAACCTAGCCCTAAAGAAGACATGGGGGAGATCTTACCTTCATTCAGGACATCTCCAGACATCACTTGCCTTCCAGAAGTCCAACTATCAAGCAAGGCAGGCTCTTCATCCAGAGAATCCAGATCCATGGGTTCAGGGTATGGATCATGGACTTCTATCCGGATACTCTACAAATTTACCGGACTAGACCTTCGAGTTCTCGAACCTGCAATACGGATCCCGGGTTAGAAATACGGGGGTTGTTACATCCCTCCCTCCTTAAGAGAAATTTCGTCCCCGAAATTACAACGTACCTGAAGGTCCAAAAAGGTGAGGATACTTGGACCGCATCTCATCTTCTTTTTCCCAAGATGCTTCCTCAAAAGAATGATTCCTCCATCTGATCTTCACCAAAGGTATAGTCCGGTTTCTCAACCGCTTATCCTTCCGATCCAAAATCTCAGTCGGTTCTTCATCATACGTCAAATCCGCACTCAAGCCTTCTAGGTAATGCTGAAGCAACTATTCTGCACTTGCCAAGCATTGCCTTAGTATAGACACATGGAAAACATCATGCACATCAGCAAGAGACGGAGGTAGAGCCAACCGATAAGCTACTGGTCCAACTTTCTCAATAATGTCAAAGGGACCAATACACCTAGGGCTGAGATTTCCTTTGATATTAAAACGCATGACTCCTTTCATCGGCGAAACTTTCAAAAACGCACGCTCACCAACTTGAAACTCAAGACCTGATCTTCTTTTATCCGCATAAGACTTCTGTCGAGACTGGGCAGTTTTGATCCTTTATCTAATCATATCCACCATGGTGTTTTGGTTTTTAATAATTATTTTAATTGAGGATAATTTAATAGTTTAACTGCTAGAGTGATTACAGTAATTTAGGGTTTAAAATAAAAAAAAAAATATTTTTAACCAAGGGTAGTTTGGGGTTTTAGAAAAATATTTAACGATAAAAGTTAGATATAATTGAGAAAGTTAACAGAGGGGAGGTGTTTAATATATTTGCTAGGTAAGAGGGGAGGTAAGTGATATTATCAAACTAAGAGGGGGTGTAAGTGCTATTTGTCCATCTAAGTGGGGACGTAAGTGATATTTATCCAAAAAATAATAATAATACGGACTGGATATCAATCCTATGGAGTAGGTATAAGACCAAAACTGTCATTTTTTTTCTTGTGCAAATTACACATAGATTCTCTATGTTTGCAATCAATTACATCAACTATTTTTGGAAAAAAAATCAATTACAAAATACCCTATACTATTAAGAATTGAAAGCTAAAAGTGGACAGTTCTGCTGAAATAGTAAGGGGCATCTGTAATTGATTTTTTTTTTTCTTTTCAGAAATAATAGATGTAATTGATTGTAAATACGAGGGGGTTTATTGTTGCTTGTGTACCAAGATGTTACGCAAGTGCACGTGTCGCAATCAAGTAATAAATGATAAGTAAAGTATCGATCCCACGGAGAATTCTATCCTTAACTTTCAATGTAAAAGTAAAATTGATTTAAACGAGATTAACAAGATTGATTTGTGATTGACTAACTAAATAACCAAATGACAGGTAATAAAACTAAGGAACTAAAATGGAGATTAAGCAATAGAGGGAACTTAGTGAGTGAAAAGAGTGTTGGGAATCAAGTTTCCCCTCCCCTGAATTGTATAATGCAAATACTAAAGTAATACTACAACCCCAGAATATATCAAGAACCTGGAATGAATGGCAATGTGGTATTTTCCAATACACATAAGCTAGCATCTTAAATCAACATCTGCATATTCCTATGAAGAATTGAAATATGAATGCAGTTTAAACCCAATCCCAATCATGGCCATGTGAGGTAATTGAGTATTCCTACCCAACCTACTAATTAACACAAACTAATTAAAGATTATACTAACTCACACAATTCAACAAGCATCTAGGCTGCATTAACTTTCCAGTTAACTCAACCGAAATTAATCAATATAAATCATGCTGAATTCATTGACAAAAGGTTGTGTTGCAGTAAAACTAAAGAACACATTATAATTACATCTCAAAATTCAGGTTAGGTACTACTATCATCCCAACACAACACAAGTTTAGCCCATAACAATCATTAAAAACACAGCAGTAGTTGTAGTTAACATTAAGCTAGAAGATGAGAAGATAAGTTTATAAAAATGAAAAGAAATTAAAGCTTCAATGCTTCCACAAGAGCTCTAGCCTTCTTCTCCAACAGCTTTCCTTGCTTCCGCAATGATTCCAGCTCTGGTTCTTCTTCTCCTTGCTTCAATCGTGTCCTCTATTCCCCTTAGCCGTGTGTTGCTATGTTCTTTCTCTCCTTTGCCTTTCTTCTCTTTCTTCCATAAATGCCTTCAATCATTAGGTTAGATTCTGGCCATAGGATTAGAACATTCCTCCTGAAATCAAGGGCTGAGAACAATCATATATTTACAAGAATAATGTCTTCTTAAGGCTCTTTTTGGTATCAATTCTCATTCTCTATTATGCCTATTTAAAATAAATAAGTACAAGAATTCATTTTTGGTCAAGAATGAAAAATGGTTTGGTGAATTTTATCGAAAATAAATTATGAAATGGAAAATAAGTTTGGTGTCAAGATAAAAATTTGTTAAAAATGATAGTAAACAAGTGAGAAAAGAAGGAAAAAGTATGGTTGTTATAAAAGAATGTGTATTGACTATTTTACCCTCATCTTACTTATAGAACTTTAAGTAAACTTACACAAATGAAGATAATGAAATTCTCATCATAATCCATAATGGACAAAAAGTTCATTATGGATTTTGGAGGTTTTTCTATTATTTTAAATAAAAATAAAATTCATAATAGATGCCAAACAATTTAAAATATTGAAAATTTCTCATAATTGACAATGATAATTGATACCAAAAAGAGCCTAAGTTAGCCCCTTCTGGTCATTTTCACTTGTACTTCTGCTTCGTATTGTTGCAGCAAACTTCACAGCAAAGTTAGAGGACAGCTTATTCTCCTATTATGGCTCTTTACCTACATTTTTCAAGAGAAAGAGAAACAATCAAATTCATCCACATCTGAAGAGAAATTCATGTAAGAGTGACAATAATGAACTAAACAAGATGCTACATGTTAAGACTAAATAAGACAACATCTAATGAATATTATCACTAAAACAAAGATAAAATACTCATAAATCAAGTCATCTCAAGTATAAAGTTACCAATCTTAATTCTATTTCATAGAGTTATCATCTATATGTAATTTCTCATTTTTGGTTTCCTCATAAAATTGAAAATCATTGAATAGCCTTAGTTATTACTTATTACCAAATATATACTACAATAAAAATTGTAGGTGCAAATGCACATGTGACCATGTATATAAGGTAAAAAAAAGTCTTGAGAATTAGGTTGTGATCAAACTACTATAGGTTCATAAAAGTAAAAAAATTAAAAAAGAAAAAGAAAAGAACACTCCTCTAGGCTTATCTTGCATATAAACTCTGAGGTCCCAGATTTTACATCTACCAAGAACATTTTTTCCCTTAAATTTAAAACGGGAAGATGAGAGACAAAGTTTGAATGGAAATCTTTTAGATATGACTGAATCTAATACCCATGTATTTAAAAAACTTTAGATGATAGTCGGTTTTAATTTTAGTTGGATTTTTATTTCAAGGTAGAGAGGAAATCCTGCATTTTTAAATTTGGTAAAAGAGTACAATAAGAACGTGTACGAGTAAGCTGGAAGAAAGAAAAAATATGTGATCATGTGGCAACAAAGAATAAATTTTATATGCAAAAAATGGCACTTAACTACTAACGATATCTAAGGTAAACTATTTTAAGATGTAACTATTTATCATTAATTATAGGGAAGAACTAATATTAAAATCATTGATTAAGTAATCCAGGAAGAAGATAATTAATATTACAATCAGTAAGAAGATAATCAACTTTACATTGATAATGAATTTATATGGTTTGTTTTTTGGAAAAACATTGACTAAGTGTTTGTTCGGAACTCTTGGAATGAACATCTGAGTTTTAAGATTCTGATATGAAGATTATGATTATAAGTTTATAACATTATGGGGGCATCTGACTATGAGTCTGAAAAATGGATTTTTATTTGCGGCAGCAGCTGCCTGCTGCTACTGATGGTGTAGATGATGCCACGTAAACAACATTTAATCGAATGGTTGAAAATCAATTGTTAGGGTTTACTTGTAATATTAGTTTTTATTTTCGGATTTAAAGTTTACTAATTCACAAATGAAGTCCCTCATATGCCCGACCCAAAATACATCTTCCATTATTCTCAGGTTCCTAAAATAGCGTTAAGGAGCTGAAACTGCTGAAAGAAACCACCTGCACCACCGACCGTGGAAGTCGCTGGAAAAAAGTGACTCCTTTAATTCCATTTTTCGATGTTCAAATCTAAAAAAAAAACGAAAACCAGTTTTTCAATGGAAGCCAGTTTTAATTCCAGCGATCGTGGAAGTCGCCGGAAAAAAGAGAATCCTTTAATTCCATTTTTCGATGTATAAATCTATAAAATAGCGTTAAGGAGCTGAAACTGCTCAAAGAACACCACCTGCACCACCGACCGTGGAAGTCGCTGGAAAAAAGTGACTCCTTTAATTCCATTTTTCGAAGTTCAAATCTAAAAAAAAAAACGAAAACCAGTTTTTCAATGGAAGCCAGTTTTAATTCCAGCGATCGTGGAAGTCGCCGGAAAAAAAAGAGAATCCTTTAATTCCATTTTTCGATGTATAAATCTAAATAAAGAAACGAAAATCTGGAAACATTCTTAAAAAAAGAGATAAAAAATGCCCAGATTCAGAAGTTTAATTAACCAAGTAAAATGGGCATGACAGGTGCTGAGACGATTCTTCTTTTTCTTCTTTGAATCTTCTTTCAATATGGGTTTCTGTAACTTGAAATTTAGAGCATCCATGGATCTGATCTTCTCTTGCTTGTGCTTTCCAGCTTCCTCCAGAACCTTACGATTGTTTCATGTTCAGTTTAAAAGGGGAAATTAAAGTAGGGGAGAAGGGAGATCAGTAACACAGGGAATGGAACTAAGAAATCCAAAAACTATGTTGTAAAAGAGAAGGAAGAAGAAGATTTAAGTTGTTGTCGACTCACTGGACAAAGTAAACTTTTTACCGACTCAAGGTTCCTGCAAGGGCAAAGAAGAAGAAGAAAGAAATGGGGATCTGGTAGTCGGGTAGATGAGGGTATAATTTTGTAAATTGATAAATTTTAAATCCTCCGAATAAAAATTTAAAAAATATTATTTACAAATAAGCCTCCTTTATTTGGTTTTTAACTGTTCGATTAAATGTTGCTTACGTGGCATCATCTGCACCATCGGCAGCAGCTGCCAGCTGCTGACGCAAATAAAAATCCTTCGGTGGAACGATATTTAGAAAAGAGAAAGGAAGTAAACCAAGATGCGGAACAATCAGACATACTGTTCTTGTGAGCTTACCATCATCGTAGTCCATGGCAAGGTTCCTTGCAGATTCCATCTCCATCCTCCCCTTCTTCAGGCTCTTATTGCTTAAAATTTACACCAGAAACCCAATGAAAACTGAAACAACAAGGGTATGAATCTCCTCAGTTTTGCTGCCTTCTCTCTCTATGTAAAGAAGATTCAGATGTAAAGAGCATTAAATTGATGCCTGTGATTCTAGGTTAATGTAGGTCATAATTAATGTAGATTATACTAAATGCAAATCCTAATAAAGGAATCCTCACATCAAAGTTTCGGTTGTCTGGTTCCAATGGCGGACTTCATGAGTTCGTTGATTAAGAGGGTACAATTTTGTAAATTTAAAAACTTAAAAATACCTTTTGTAAAATAAAAATTGTATATTTACATTTAACTCTATCATTTTGAAATCTCAACCGTTCAACCCAATATAGATGATGTGGCAAAAATCCGACCGCAAACTAAAATTCGATGAAAATACCCCACTATTTTGATTTTCACCGTTGGATTTAATTGTAAAGACATGATGCAAATCTTACGGTAGAATGGATGTGAGGGTAATTTAGTCACTAAATTCACAATTTGTCCTTAATTGATCTTATTGGATACCTCATGGGAGGCAGATGCAAAGTGTCAATTTATTTGGACTAAAAATGACATAGATCAAACCTTAGGGGGTCCATATGAAAATTACCCTAAAAAAAATTATACAATTTAAACAAAAAATAACTTAAACGGTATATGATCAATATAATTTTATGATTTGAAAATGAAAGCGAATTTAAAAGTTCTACAATCAACATATACTTACCAAATTAGTTTTCTCCAATATCTCATCTTTACATTAGAAAGTTTATGACTATAATTCTTTTTCATATCATTCTCAATTTAATATTTAGAACGAGAATTTGAATCAAATAAACGAAAAAATGTGTAGGGAAACTATATTAAACTCATTTTGTATTTATAATAAAATTCTAATCAATAATGCATGATACATGACTGTTAATCTGTTATTCATAACTAAAATATCTTATAATTGTTGCTTTAATGACACTTAGCTTGCATTTTTGTGAGAGTATAGTAGTTACTATTTTTCATGAAAAAATTGTGAGAAATTATGAGTTTTTGATATAATGGATTAAGAGGAGATCGAATCTGCTCTGGAAAATCAATGTAATATCATCTTAGACTCTGGTTATATTGTACATTAAATTTTGGTTGGTTGGATATTAAGATGCATATACTAAAAATGTTTTATATCAAGTGCAAATGTAATTAAGTTTTGTGTTTCAATATGCTCATGGGTTAACCTGATTTGTCTGGAGCGGATGATGTACATTTCCTTCAGAATAAATGGAAGCACTATTCGTGCATATTAGTAGCTGTTGAATGATATTTGGTAATTGTCAGAAATCTATGTTTAGAATATAGATTTTGTAATCTGTTTGCTAATTAAATTCTACTTCGAAAAGTTTTCTAATGCTTGTGTTTTTATTGGTTATAAACACGGGAAGAAAACTAAAGAGTTGATAAATAACATGTTAAAATAGTGTTGTTTTTTTAATCACACATTTACGTCTCTCGGATGGTTAGGTGGATTCATGAGTCTAAACTTTTTTTTTTTTTTTTTGGTAAAAGGATCTTTAATTAGAAGACTGGCAAGAAAAAGCCAAGACATCCTGAGTACAAGCTTCAAGAAGCCAAGGAGTGGAAACAGACCAAACAGTCCTACTTGCCACGGACAGGGCCTTCCTAGCTAGAAAATCGGCTACATGATTAGCCCATCTAGAAACATATTGAACCGACCACGATGGTTCAAGCGCCAGAAGCTGGCGAATATCCTCCACCACTCGATAAGAATCTGACTCACATGGAAAGAAAGGGTCCACGAAACAATGGCTGAGCTTAAGCAAATCACATTCGAAGAGGATCTCTTTTAGACCTTTATCCGCACACCACAGCATCGCCTCTCTCAGCGCCAGAGCCTCACCGGAGAAGATGGTCGAGCAGTTGCTGGGAGTTGAAACTGCAGTGAGGCAAAAGCCATTCGCATCTCTAAGAACAAACCCCAGTCCGGCCAAGTCTTCGCCATCATATTTTGAGAAATCGGAGTTCATCTTGAGCAGATTTGCAGGCGGCGGAATCCAAACCCTACTCGTGCGATCTGGAGGATCCTCACTTTGCTCAAAGGAGTTTCGAAATTCATAGTATGCTTTCCAAGCTTTCTCCACGACTTTAAGAAGAGAAATTCTATAATATGATTAGAAAAAAATAATGGTTTAGAGTGTTGGCTGTCGAGAAGTATCATATAAAAAAATTAACGTATTTAAAATCATTGAGCAATAATCGGTTTTGATTTGAGTCATTTTTATTTTAGTTTGTCTTCGAGTTTTAAATTTATAAGGAGTTGAACTTTTCAGTTTAATAAGAAAAATTCGATAGGAACATCTAAAATCACCTTCCTAAGTTGAAAAATTATAGACACAAATAGGATTATTGATATGATGTTCTGATGTCACAATAAATAAAACAAGTTATTTGAGAAAAATGGCACTTAGCTACTACTGTCTTCGGTTCGAATTGGAGGCTGCAACTCGCCTGTATGAACAAATCAAACATATGCCGGTAAATTCGTTCCTAAGTCATGTGCCGCCTGTCACATTATGAGAGTTGGCCATGCCTTAAATCGTTACTTAAACCACAATGAAGATGATGCCAAAAACAAAGCGAGTGACTAGAGTGAAGTCCCAAATCAAAAGTATATTATTTTAAGACGTAATTATTTATATAGATAACAACTAACATCGAAATCAAACATTTAAGAAGATTAATATTTTACCAAAAAGAAGAAGAATATAATTAGTATTAAAATTAAGGGTGTCAAAACCTAACCCAAATCGTTAAAATCGGACCGAATCGGCCCGTTATAACTTGGATCGGCCCGAACCGAAGCTTAATGGGCTGTGTTTGGGCTGAACAACTTCAGCCCGCAATGGTTCGGGCTAGGCCGGGCCAGCCCGTGTGTGGCCCACAAGCCCGAACCATTTGGCCCAAAACTAGCCCGAACCCAAACCAACCCGTTAAACCCGTTATAAATAAATGAAATAAATTAGATTTAAATGTAAAAGACAAGAAAACCCCCAAGTGTTCATTTATTTTCCTTAATTGTTTTGCTTCAAAAAATACAAAAGTAGATAGAATGACAGGAACACCCTGAAGGACAACTAGAAAGAGCGCCGGCCCAGGCCGCCGATACAGTTACCATGCTTTGGAACATGCAAACAACACGTCAGTCAAATCCTTTGCCATTTGAAAGATGGGTTTAGTGAATATTTAGCAATTGTATTATCATTTGAAAATTTATAAATGCTTTATTTTGATCCATTTTACAAGTATTAAGAAGAGGGAGTAGAATAGGCAGAGACAACCCACTAAAATTTATCAAGATGCCAACTTTCATTTGTATATATTAGTTCTATAATTTTTACTTCTTTGTAGAAAAAAGTTTTTGGTTTGAACACCGAACACAAGAGACTTGGAAAGAACTTAATGTTTATATATGTTTACATGCTCTTGATAAATTCCACACATCGATAAAGTACTCAAAACATACCACTAGTAAACCTGAACCCAAACCGTTAGTAAACCCAATTTTAAACCGTTAGCCCAAATCGTTAGTCAACCCGAATCCAAACCGCACCGGCCCGAAACCGTTATTTTCTTAATGGGCCGTATTTGGGCTGAGTGTCTTTCAGCCCGAAACAGTTAGGCCCGGCCCGAAACCGGCCCAACCTGAACCGTTGACACCCCTAATTAAAATGTTAAAATATATCATATTATTTTGGTAAGATTCCATATTGGCAATCTGATTAATTTTATATCGTGAACAACGAGAACTAAGGTTCGGACCCAAAAAAAAAAAACCTTGAGAACTAAGGATTCTTGACAATTATGTGTTTGGATGGAGTTGTCCCGCATCAGATACATTTGATCAAATATCCATATACTTCTAATCTTTTATTAGGGAAGGGAATAAAACAATATGGCCGTACACAAGCAAGCCCCAGTTTCTGCAGTCTTACTGTCTACCCCATGTACAATTGAGTAGCATTCTACCAGGCACAACTTTCACCAGGGAGATTCTCACACATGTAGATGTAGGCTCTGCAGGATTGGGTAGTGATTTCTTCCTTCCCAACCACCAAAAATAAAATAATTATTGTTAAACTCTTCTAGTTCTTAGGCTTTGATAATCATTGGTGCTGTCTTATTCAATCTCTTACTTCATTGATGTCTTTCTTTGTTGAAATTAATGGCGCCCTTTATCTATGGTTCTTTGGATCCTGGAGCTTGAAACTGGGCTACCCCCTTAGCCCTTATCTTTTTCTGTTAGTGATGAAGTTTTATCTAAACTCTTAAATGAATACAGGGCTCTCAACCTCTTCTAGGAAATCAAACTTGCTCGAAGAGCACCAAAAATTTATCACCTATTTTTTTGCAGATGATACCTTCCTCTTCTATAGGGTTGAGTTGGAAGACATGATGACACTAAAGGCAGTGCTAGAACTATTCTCGGATCTGATAGGGCAAGAAATCAACTTTGAAAAAAGTGGAATCTTTTTTAGCTGAAATGTACACCCAACAAAAAGACACCAAATTAAAGAAGTACTAGCAGTCCCAAATATTAAGAAAGAAATAACTTATCTAGGCACCAACCTGTTTCATTGGAAGAAGAAATGTCAACATTTCAATTTCATAGTGGATCGAATGAAGTGAAAACTAGTAACATACTCCTCAAGTTGGTGCGTGTAAATTTTGGATGCCCAACTTGCCAAGTAGGTCCATGGAATGATCTTAAGATAATACTTTGGTGAACAAATCTCCCACTTGAGATTTTATGTAAATCTTGGTGGGACAAATGAGACCGGTTTGTAATTTCTCACACACAAGATGATAGTCGATCTCGATATGCTTAGTGCACTCGTGGAAAACCGGATTTCATGCTATGTCTAATGTGACTTGGCTGTCAGAATATAATGGGGTCGAGGAGCTCTCCTCAAGGCCACTCTCTTGAAGTACTGTGGTTAACCATTGAACTTCGCAAGTTGCATTGGCCATAGCACTGCAAAAGAATAAGATACCCTTTGTTGCTTCTTTGTCTTCCATGATATTGGATTGTTCCCCAAAAAAATGCAATATCCCATGGCGTATCTTCTGGTTACTAACAACTTGCCCAATCCGAATCACAATATGCTCACAAACAAAGAGTACTCTAGGCTAGAAAGTATTATCCTAGGGCCATGGAGGCTTTAGGATATTTGAGAAAACGATGGGTAGAATCAAGATGAGGTTACTGAGGTTCATGCATAAACTGGCAAAGAATATTGACGGCATAAGAAATATTAGGCCTAGTGACAGTTAAATAACTTAATTGCCCAACTAACCTTCGATATTGTGAGTTGTGAAGAGTCTCATCACTATCTGAAGTTAATTTTAGATGTTGCTCCATGGAAGTCTCTGCAGGCCGTGCACCAGTAAATCCACAATCGGTCAAGATGTCAAGAGTATATTGTGCTGATAGAGATGAAGTCCTTTATTAGAGCGGGCGACTTCAATGGCCAAAAACTATTAACTTCCTAAGGTCCTTGATATGAAATTTTTTGATGGAGCTGGCCTTAATAGAGTCGATCAATGGCTTGCTGGAATCTGTGATTACAATTTCATCAACATATTGAAGAATGTAAATAGTGTCAATATATACCTTTGGCGACAGCTCAAAAGAGAGTTATCCGAGTTGGAGTTGGTGAAACCATGCTCAAGGTCATGGAAAATTTTAGAATACCTTTGGTGGGATGCTTGTTCAAGGTGATATATGGACTTATGAAGGTGAAAAACCAAGTTTTTCCCATTTCTCCAATATCCAGGAGGTGGTAGCATATAAACTTCCTCATTAAGGTCACCTTGTAAAAAAACATTATTTACGTCCATTTGCTTCAAAGGTCATTCATTTGTAATGACAATTGCTAAAGTTACCCATACAGTCGCAAGTTTTATTAAGAGTCATGGCCCTCTCCCTTCATCGTGTGACGTCATTCCGAATGTTTCATGGCCTCTATGAAATTCTTTGGTTTATTCTCATTAGATAAAGATGCAAAGGCCATGTGAGAGGATGAAAAGTTAGCATAGCTCAAGAAATTTGAGAAAGGATAAGATGATAAGTGTCTTCGATAAGGATTGAAACGATGAAGTGAAGGTGCAATGAGAATCTTCAAAACAGCGTGGGGTGATGGTGGATGTGTAGTGGTCTAGAGGCTGCAACGGAAGTATGTTGGTCAAGAGGTACAGGTTTGACCTCAATAGGAGTGAGAGTTTCTTGTATAGGGGTAACATATTGGTTGTCATTCATCAAGTCTAAAAAGGCCCAATGAGGAGGTAAGGGATTGACATAAGTAATGGTAAAACATGTTGTCGACTGGTTGAGTTGTTTAGAAGGGCAAAAGGGAAAATGTGTTCCTGGAAAGTAACATCCCCTGTAACATAAACCTTGTGTGAGAAAAGATCAAAACCCTTATAGCCTTTTTGTTCATAAGGGTGCCCCCAATAAAAACCCTTGGGGATGTAAGCTTATTAAATTTATGAGAAATACTAGTATTATGGCCAAAACATAAACACCCAACTACTCTTAAATGACTTAAATCAAAACAAGCGGGTAGATATAGTACTAGAGGAAAATGATAATTTAGCTTGTTTTGCCATAGAACATACAAAACAATAAGTATAATTAAAAGTAATGACAACATGTAAATTATCTAAAGTGGTAGGGGAAAGGGTGTGAGGGTGGCCCAGACGCCGATGCCAAAGATCAAACGAAGAAGGGGAACAAGTGGTCGATGCCATAGAAAATGTGTTGCATTAAGATAGTAAAGATTACCATTGCGCTTACCCGTTGCCAAAATCCTCTCTGATTGACAGTCCTAGAAAGGAAAAAAAAAAGAATTTTTAGAAAAACTAACATCACAATTTGAATTGTCGGCGAAACGGCTAATAAAGAATAATTTGGAACGAAAAGGTGTATAGAGGACATTATTCGAAGAAACACCATCACAAAATAGAAATGCTACCTAAGCTAGTAACAGAAACAATGAAACCATTTGGTAAAGATATAGGATTAGAAATAATAGGATTTAATGAATGCAATTCAACAAAATTTAAAAGTGATGTGATCCGTTGCACCTGAGTCCAATATCTAGGTGTTAGCCAATGCTTAACAAATAAGAATACTGGATCAATTTATCAAAGAATGATCCTTGGACGGGAACAAAAGAAGCAATTGAGTGATTTGTTTATGTGTTAAACTCAACATAAAGATTGTAGAAACATCAGCAGTGGGTGAAGCAAATGTGGATCCATCACAGGCCATAATAGAGAAGCAATCTCAAAAACGTCCCAAGATCAATCTTGAATTAGAATTTTGAAATTCATCCAACTAAGTATGTGATAGAGAAGAAATCTCAAGAAAATCCCAAGAACGATCTTGAATTTGAATTTTGAATTTCATCCAACTAAGTACGTGTAATAGATTTGGATGAAAGTGAAGAAGAGGGATTGTAGGTTTGGACAGATTGAAGCAAATTGAATCAACAGCAAACCAATCTCTCTCTCATTTTGTAGTTGTTTTCCTCTGTTGATCAAAATCGATGTTAAGATTAGAGAGGAATTCATTTCCACCATTACAACGTAGGGACACAAATGCCATATTCCTCTTAAGAAGAAATAAATAAAAAATCAATGGCATCAATAAAATCCCTCATTTCTCTGCTCTTGGTGAATCAAAATTTGAGAGCAAGGAGAGAGGTATATGCTAATTTGAACTTTGAAGTTCAAACACAGGAGGATTTTAGAATTGGAAACCAAAAAGGATTGATTCCAAGTTGAAATCAAAGAAGGATTATATGCTGCACTAAGATCGTGAAATAAAAAGATTGAAGGCCAGGAAAATCCAAATATAAAATTACTAGTATTGAAATGATTTGGAGTCTATGCTTGTTGCAACTGAATGGTGGCTGCAATGTAGCAGTGACTCACCCTAGTTGAGTACGATTGCATGCAAAGTGTTCTCCTAGACATGTTCTGCCACTAGTTGTGAGCGAAATTAGAGCACCTTCAGCCTCATCCATTCAAAGAGGCACAATCTTTAGGGTGTGAAGCGTCTAGAGGACCTTGTCTACTTACACTATATTATGAAATTGCGGGAGGATCATATTAGACAAGGGATGGATAGAGAGAGTAATGTGATCGAGTTGGATGACATATTTGAGATGGATGATGATGATAACCCGGTAATTAACTGGATCAAGGATAGTGGGAAGCCCTTGCTGGATGAGGAGGGAGGTGGTCATAGTAGACAGATTGCAAAGGAGATGGGGGTTGATGTGGTGGACTTCATGGCCTAGGAGGGGAGTGCACATGAAGCGCCCACCCGTCCCTTCGTGACACACCCTAGTGCATCCACCCAAAGTGAAGATTTGATTACCTGGTCCAACATCAAGGATGATGCAACTTTGTTATTCCCTGATGACGACAACGACAATGATGGAGCGGATGAGGAGGGTGTTGGATTTTATTATCAGGACAGCTGGTCTTAGGGATAGACCACCACCACCACCATCACTAGCACCAGCAGTACATAAGAATCAAGGAGGGGGAGGACGACCATCGAATTCACAGGTGAGAGTCAGTTCACCCATGGGAGCAGGATTAAGACCATAGTGGAGCTACATCTCCAAGAAAAAATGTTCCATCAACATATTCAAGGAAGGGGAAGGGGAGACAGCACGGGTATGGCACATAGGACATGCCATCATATGGGTCTTATTGTTCAGTGATGCGAAGAGCTTGGTGGGCTCTATGTGATCGATGAGCATAGATGATTCCAAAGACTCCACCTCTAGAGGATCCATTAGCAGAGACCCATAGAATCCTCATATAATACTTCTGTGGAGAGTGTTGGTTCTACTGGGTCCACTTATGGAGCTTATGGTTGTGGACCTTATGGTGTCCCTTTTAGCTATTAGACTCAAAGTTAGCCACCAATGGTGCCTTATGGTCATGGAGCTTATAAAGCTTATGGTGTCCCCCCCCCCCCTTGTTACCTATCAGTCTCAACCACTGGAACCTTATTTTCATTATAGAGCTTATGGTGTCCCTGCCCCTACTGACGACCGAGTGTTTTTGCATTTGTTGAGCAGATCTTCCACTCTATACCAAAGCCACCACCAACCTTTCCATCTGCAGTTAAGCCAGTTCCTTATCCATATATTCCCAACTTCCCACCATCAAGACATCTTAGGAATGTGGATGAGACCGCATACAAAGTTGCAGTTGTTGACGTATGGAGCAAACAAGGGACATGGATCGTCATTTGTATGGGGTGTAGAGGGAGGATGGAGACATGTATTAGGCTGACTTCTACTTAGTAACTTGGTTCTTCTCATATATACCATATACTTAAATGTCACATTTGATTTTTTTTTTTTGTGGTGATAAACTAGTAGTTCCATTGTGTTTATTATACTTGAAATAGGTAGCATACAAGAATCCAGATCATTTTGAGTCCATATAAGGCTAGAAACTGAAGGTCGAAACTTCCAGGGGAAAAATCACTGGTTTGGATTGAAATTTCGGTCGAAACCTAGAAATCTCACACTTTCCCTGGGTTAAAATCCAAATTTTTATAGAATTTTTTCCTTGCTCTACGGTCATAAAAGTCAGCTCATTTCTGCCTAATCTCCTTTCTTTGACTTCCACTGTTGAGAAATCTTGTGGTCAAGAAAATCTAGTAGATATTGTTGCCTCACCAACAAACTTATATTTTGGTCACGAGTTGATTTTGTTAGGGTTATGGTAGCATCGAAGTTGATTTGTGGTCCTGGAACTAGTGTGTCAAACATGGTGGCCCGGAGATGTTGAAGCATGACTCCCTTGAAAGACCCGTAAGAAGCGTGGCTTCCGCATGAGAACTTCAAAGGAACCAAGTGCAAGAAGTTTTGACCTATTGGAGTGTCCATTAATCTACTGGTTTGTGCTTACTTATAGAAGTATAGGGATGGGATAATTTCTAGAAAGACCGTTCTTGAGGACACTGAATCAGCATGGTTGTGCAGAAAGCATGTGAAGATAAGCTTCTCATTTCCTTCACCTAGAGGACAAGGAGAATTTCAAGGGCCAAGACCCTTCCCCTTCCCCCAAGCCTTGCACAGTTTTTCCTCACCCCTCTCTAACAACTTCCCTAGTCCCTTCCATTCCCCAGCCCCTCTCTTCTAATTCTTCTTCTTCTTCTTCTTTCTACTTGCGGCAGCATTGGAATCCCAGAAATTTTCCCAAAACCTAGTTCTTCCTATAACTTCTAATACTTAACCCCCCCCCCCCCCCAGACCAGCTCCCCATTCCCCTCACTCACATTGGATTACCCATGTCAGCCCTATCCCTTCCCCTAAAACTCTAGTGAAACCTAGTTTTCTCCTCTCTTAAAACCCTTGAAACTCTAATCATAGTTTTCAATCATACTTTACAAATTCCTCCTCCCATCGGACCCAACCCCATTCCACTTTAGGATCATCTTCCCCTCCCGCAACCATACCTTCAATCACAACCCTTACCCTAGCTTCCCCTTTAGAAACCCTAAATTTGAGGAATCCTAATTAGCTAAACCGTAGAATTCTCGAATCAAATCTAGACATTAAAAGAGAAAATTTTAGGCTTAATTTTACAAATCCCTAACCCTAAACCTACTGTCCAATCCCTCCCCATTGACCCAAAATCCCCCTAGATCTTTAGAAACCCTGGCACAGGGTTTAGAAATCAAATTCCCCTATACACAGGGTGTAATTGGCCCTAATCAGCTGCTGTCCACTTCTGAATTTCCCTAGAAGACCTAATAGCAGGGTGTTTAAAACCCTAATTTATTGCTGAATTCAACCTAAGGATCCTGACTGGCCCTCAATTTGGGGGTTAAATCAGACTAACACACACCCAACCACCTAGTTAACATGGAAAGAACACTGATATCGTAACTCTTATAAGTTGAACTCCATTCTGTTATTAGCACAAATACTTGACATGTTGCCCACTAAACACAAAACACTGACCCCTTCTACCAGATTAGAAATTTAGGAAAATGAACAACCATAGAGAACAGAAGAAAATTGATTTGCATGGTATCAATGAATAAATTTCATAAACACATACATCAACCCCCAAACCACATGTATTGGATAATTGCTCCTTCAATAATTATAAACATCAGTCTGACAGAAATGATAAAGGACTAGCAGGCACCAATTCCCCTCCAAGTGAACTTTGAAATTAGTCCCAGATATCCACACTGAGACCCAAAGACTAATGAAACAAGCCATAATTCATTCAATCAATTTAAAAGATACTAGAATGAAATTCCCTTTGATTGATTACAAACCATAGCTTGCAAAATTCCAATACCAAATAAAGCAGAAACTTGCACTTAACTTTTAACAAGGGTATAATGCAAGTAGAGGTGAATGTAGAAGACACTTTGTAGTACCTATAGCCCCTAAAAGTGCTATCTTAAGAAGAAAACCAACCATAAGGTTGGAAAAGGCAAATCTTCCACGAAGAAATGGACATGCCAATGGTGGGTTAGTAGAGCGGTTAAAACCCCAACCATCTACAGGGAGGTCCTGGTTTTGCACCCATTCGGTGACCTGTATATTAGTAATATTCTCCTCCCCATATAGAAAGTTCCTATCCAAAAAAAAAAAGAATATGGCAATGGTCCCTATCAATCATCCTCATATAGAAAGTTCTTGTCCAAAAAAACAGAAATGGATATGGCAATGGCGATGGTCCCTATCAATCAAGTGCTTAAAAGCATAAAATTAGTTCATAATGGGTACAAAGTTGTCCAACTTGTACCACAAATGGCCGCGTTGTAAGTAGTTTCATTTGCTAGAATGTCGCCGTTGATTTTGCATTCCATGAAGTGAGATACAACTTTAGAAGAAGGAACATGGACAACAAAGTTTAGCTAGGTTGCTCGAGCTTTACAAGTTCCTCCTCACTTAAAGGTTGATAGATCTGGATATTTTGCTTACGCCCCACCGACCGCCCCTAAAACTTGTAAACTTTTAACATTAAAAAAGAAAAGAAAATGGAATTCTACAAGCTAGGGTCAGTGGGGTAGATGTCTTTGCACATATTTAAGTACCTTCCATTTGCACAGGTGATGTCTGTTGATTTTCTCTCTCTAGTTTTCTCTCTAAAATCGTATTTTCTTTTAATTAAACAATTGTTTTAATTTAAAAACAACAATCGAAAGCTTGCCGGTTTTTAAGTTGTCATATTGTTATTTGTCACTTTTCAGGGAAGAAAGAAAGAAGAGTTTTGTTACTACCACGCATGAGTTGCCCTAATAGTGGGACGAAGCCACTTTCACCATCGTTGGGCCCGTCCCCGACGACCAGGGAGACATCCGAGTATCTAAGAATTTATCTGAGCATTGCCACCTCACCTCCTCCCTCTTCCCGCCAAAACACAGACGTAACCCCAACTATCACGTTTTTCTACCGTTATGGGGGAAGGTTCTTTTTCTTAGCTACCAGTGCACAACCTATTATAAATAGCCTTCTCTGTTCCATTTCATTTTTCTACTATCTTAACTAGTCTTGAAAGAGTGACGAGAGTGTGATTTGTTACTCCATTTCTTCTTCTTCTTCTGAAACCTTTCATTTATCTTCAAAACTATAATAGAATTCAATGGAGAATAATTGTTTTGTCTCTCCAGCTGAGTAGCACCGTCCTCTGCAACCAGAATCTCGTATACTCTTGGGGCTGTTTTTTTGTCTCTCCAGCCGAGTAGAACCGTCCATGACAACCAGAATCTCGTATCTTGTCGCCATTCTTCGTCTCTCAAGCTGAGCAGCGGCATCGATGATGACTAGAATCTCGTACACTGGGGCCATTCTTTGTATCTCAAGCCGAGTAGCACCATCGATGACGACCAAACAATCTCGATTCCTCGGGCCATTCTTTATCTCTCAAGCAGGGTAGAACGGTCGACACGACAAGAATCTCGTATCCTGGGGCCATTCTTTGGTCAACAATAAAAAAGTTAAATAATATAGAAATAGAGAGATTCAAATTTAGGAAAAGATTCTAAATAATAATAATAATAATAATAATAATAATAATAATAATAATAATAATAATAATAATAATAATAATAATAATAATAATAATAATAATAATAATAATAATAATAATAATAATAATATTATTATTATTATTATTATTATTATTATTATTATTATTATTATTATTATCATCATCATCATCATCATCATTATTATTATTATTATTATTTATTTTGAGATATAAAGAATTTACTAAAATTAGGATAGTTTTTTAAGGCAACTAATCTATCAAAAATATTCTGATAGTTTCTAATTTAAAAAAAATATATAAAAAAAAAAAAAAAAGCAAAACTCAAATCATAGAATAAGATAAGTCTATAAAACCTTATTTCTTAAAAATAAAACATAATTAAAACTCAAATAAGGAATTTTGATTTTTATAAATATAAATTTATTTTAAAAAAGGGATTTTTCGATAAAAAAGTGGGGGAGAGAGTTTTTTATTTATTATTTTTTAATTCCAAATTGTACCCTATTTCATTATTTATTAAGAAAAGAACATATCTTAAAGAATCTCAAGATTCCTATCTCAAACTATATTCGAATAGTATGATATGCTATGATAGAATATTAGAGATTTGATGGATACATTTTCTTGGATTTTTGTTCGCGGCAGAGCGGATATTCTCCGTGCACTGCCGCGAACGTGACATGTGTTGTTTCATTATCCAACAGCGAAAATGAAGAAGCGGGTGTGAACGTAAACATAACTTCTGCTTTACACTGTAGGGTTTAAGGTTTTTAAATTTACAGTTTTGTTTTAACTTCCAGATACATCTGAGTCGGCGGCGATAGAATCACCATGAAATGTCATTTTTCAAGTGTCATCCACCATCAATAGAATCATACAGAGAACTTAGATTCACCGGAACAAGCATGCAAGGTGGCGATGATGAAAATCATAGCTTAGAGCCATGATGAGAAAGAAACAGGAAAACTGAAATAATTCTAAGAAGACCAATGGCGATGGAGATTACTTGAACGATCTAAATCTTCAAGAAGACAAAATTTATCGAATAAATCACAAAACAGAAAAGAGACACTCCAATTTATAAAAGCAGATCCAGAGAGAAAGATAACCGATAACGAACACAAAAATTACAAACAGAAGAGGTTAAGAACCTATTTTATGGAAGAACTTGAAGGAATCAAAGATTGCTAATGAACATATGGTAGAGACCGACTCCAAGTCTACTCCAAGTCTCCAGCTAATATCGCTGCCGTTGTTAATCTTTTTCGACGGTAGATTCAAAGTTCGCACATCGCCGACTCAAATGTATAGGGATGTTAAAAGAAAAGTGTAAATTTAAAAACGTTAAAGCCTACAGTGTAAAGCAGAAGTTTATTTTACGTTCACACCTGCTTTTTCATTTTGACCGTAGGATAATAAATAACACATGTCATGTTCACGGTAGGATACATTTTCTTACCCCCCCCCCCTTTTTTTTAATTTCCCTTCATTAATTTCCAAATTGAAAACTTCTAATGACACAAGAATTACATCATAAGAAATGATTTTAAATAAATTCATTCTTAAACAGAGAGAAAACTGCAATAGCTTAATTTCAATCAATCTCTATTGGGTAGGAATAATTAAAAAGAGAAAAACATGAAATAAAATTACAAATATACATATAAATTCATTAAAGTTTACTTAATAACCTCTCTCTTTTGTGAAAATTTGAAAAACCATCATAAGATATGTCAAAAACCATGACATCTTTGGATCAAGGTAGATATTAGAAAAGGGCTCTTATGCCAAATGTTAGTTAATTAAACAAATAATAAGCATGAAAATATAAATCTATATGATAAAATAAATGCGGAAGTGAATGTCTTTTATCTACCTCTCGCCATTGATCCTACTGAAGATTTTGCAAATATAACAAAATGATGTAAATGATTCTTCTGAACCCTAGCAACCCCAGAATGATGGTGTTTGACTTAATGTGTTTGATAGATTCAGGGACCCTTTATATATACATTGGTTCACATATGTTTTTCCATAAAAAAAACATCAACTGCCAATTCAATTTAGCACTTAAAGTAAAATTGGATTTATGAGCATTTGTGAGAAGTAACATTTCACATTAACCCGTAACTAATGGTCATTTATTTATGACATTTAGTTATGGTTTAGTTTGTAAAATATAATGTTATTCTAATATTTAGATCATAACTTGTGAAATACAACATAAGATATAAATAAATGATATTCACGATTTATAAAGACAACTAACTAGTATATATATTAATGATAAATTATTAACTAATTCATTTTATTAATTTTATTTTACTCAGGGTAAATATCACTTACGACCCCTCTTAGCTGAACAAATAGCACTTAGACCCCCTCTTAGTTAGATAATATCACTTACCTCCCCTCTTACCTAACAAATATTTATAATACCTCCCCTCTGTTAACTTTTTCGATTAAATTTAATTTTTATCGTTAAATATTTTTTTTTTAAATCCCAAACTATCCTTTGTTGAAAATATTTTTTAATTTAAACCCTAAATTACTATAATCACCCTGGTAGCTAAAATACTAAATTTTCATCAATTAAAATAATTATTAAAAACCAAAATACCATACTTAAAACCAAGATTATCTTTAATTATTAAAACCCCAACATACCACTTTTTTTAATTTTATCAAACAAGTAAAAAAAAATACGTGTGCATTTCAATTGAGAAGATGAATCGTCGATTCTCTCTCTCTTTTTTTTCAACGTTAAAATTAAAGAATCAAAGTGTTTTGGGTCTTAAAAATAACATCATAAAGGTGTTTTGGGCCAAGATGTCTCAATTTAAATTGCATTTTGATATCATGTAGTAGGTGTTGTTTGATATATTTGCCAGATAAGAGGGGAGGTAATATAAGTGTGTTTTGGGCCAAGATGTCTCAATTTAAATTGCATTTTGATATCATGTAGTAGGTGTTGTTTGTTATATTTGCCAGATAAGAGGGGAGGTAATATAAGTGATATTTACCCTCTCTTTTTTTTTGGTTTGCCAACCCCGGTTTATAAACCGATGGTTTGACCCGCGACACCTGGCTGTGGTGGGTGAGTCTCCTAGCAGGGATTTTTTGCATCCACAAATATTCGATACCGGAACCTTGCTTAAGTGAACCAAACTGCTTACCACTTGGACCAACCCCCGATTAGTTGATATTTACCCTTTACTAATTAATAAATGAATAATTCTTTCTTAATCCATTATATCAAAAACTCATAATTTCTCACATTTTTTTCATGAAAAATAGTAACTACCATACTCTCACAAAATGCAAGCTAAGTGTCATTAAAGCAACAAATATAAGACATTTTAGTTATGAATAACAATCATGTATCGTGCATTATTGATTAGAATTTTATTATAAATACAAAATCAGTTTAATATAACCTCTCTACACATTTTCGTTTATTTGATTCAAATTCTCGTTCTAAATATAAATTTGAGAATGATATGAAAAAAAATTATAGTGATAAAATTTATAGTGCAAAGACTGAGATATTGGAGAAAACTAATTTGGTAAGTATATGTTGATCGTAAAACTTTTAAATTGGCTTTCATTTCCAAATCATAAAATTATGTTGATCATAGAACAGAACGTTTAGGTTATTTTTTGTTTAAATTGTATAATTTTTTTAACTATATTAAGTTTGACAAATGAAAAGCATAATATCTGTTTCTCAAAAATGACATAAAAATGACATACAAGTAAATTTTTTTTTTAACGCTTGAGATATTTATTAACTAAGGGAATAGATACAATGATGTATCTTTAGTTTTCTAGAATCAATCACAATACAAATGCGACTTTACAAGTTAGTAAACCCACTCAAGGAGTTTTGATTGCACATGAAACAACCTACTCCATCTCATAATCTGTTTCAGGATAATCATTGGTCTCATACAATCCTTAACCCATCCGAAAACAATTTCATAATTCAAATTACAATAAGGATATGATACTGTTACATGTAAGAATTTAAGTGGACCCTATCATGTGCATTTGCACATGATATTTTACTAGTACTATTATAAAAATATGAACTCATGGAAGACGGTTACATTTTTTCCCCTAAAATACCCTTAAACTTTTACTAAAATGATATAATTAATTATGTCTTAGATTGTAATTTAACACTCATAAATATAATTAATATAATATTTATTATTAATTGAATCTTCAAAGGTTTTTCTTGAGAATCCCAAACGTTTGGAACCTCTTAAGCGCCATAACGTCCACTAACAGCACATCATGCAAGTGAGATCCTCGACCAAAACAAAATATCAAATTGCCATGAGAATCCCGAGCTAAACCAACATATCCAGCTAGAGATTTCTCTTCTTTCACTCCTTCAATCAGAGGCCAAATTTCACCGGTCATATGGGTGAAGAGAAAGGTTGCTGAAGAGGTTCCAAATTCGAGGTAGAGCAAGTACCTATAGAAAGATCGATTCCTTAAACAATCAATTGGCTTCTATAGGGAGATGCAACTCAAGAATGACAATTAGCCTTACCTCACTTAACAAACTTCTTCAAATCTACTTGCAAGTTGCCAGGTTCAATATTCCACATGCTGATTGAATCTTTCATCTATATTTGGCTAAAACCTAGACCTCTATATTGCTATTAGGTAGGAGTAGCTTTCCTTCAAATCTATCTTGTTTACCATTTCTTATTCACTCAACTGCGAATTTGTAGGTTCGTAATCTACATCATTTCCCTATACAGGGCCATCGAATGCACCCCAAGAACCAACCATATAAAATCCACCACGGACTCAGTGCTCCCAGTGGAGTACATTTCTTTCTTTCTTGAGAATGGATATCTTATATTCATCTTTGACTCGTACAAATGGATACAAAGATGTTCTGTTGGAAATGCATATTGTCCGGTGAAAATACTCAAATTATTGTTTCATGTAAAACATCGATAACTATCTCATCTTGGAAGAAGGAAGATGAACTACTGTCGTCTCCATGCTCCGGTTTTTTGTTCATCTGCTGTTGAGAACTTCTATTGAGGAATTGGATTGGCAACTCGGCCAAGTCAACTTGGAATTGAGCAATGATACTGTTCCCACAAATATTGACCGACCACGTCTGTATTTAATTGTTTTCTCCATATTCAGCCAGGATTGATTTGGGTAGGTTGGGTCAACTTTGGGCTGGCAGAGTCAGATCCAATCCCAGAAGAAGAGTACCTTTGGTCCTGGGTTGGAGCTCAATCCGCTTAAATTCGTTGCACCACTTTATCTGTGCATGCTGTATTCTTGTTGTCATTTGCACATAAATGTATTTCAAGTGCATGGTAGAAGAAACAAAGTTCAATTTAGTGTTAAAGAAGGTTGTTTCTTCCCCATTTAATTGGAGTGGCAACTAAAAAAAATATTATTATTTGACGATAAAAGGTATTGTGCTACCACCTAGTGGAACCCCAAATATCATTCCTTTTTCTTTTTATATAATTTTGGAACTATTGGCTCTGACTGCATCAATATCAGCATTCTAATTATATGATGTCCTCAAAGGTTTGTATTTTTATACATTGTTTTGATTTGCTATATAAATGATACACAAGTGCAGACATGTTAATAACCACGTTATCAACTTCTTGCTGTTGTTGCACAGATGCATAGGAAGAAGAAATTGATGGCTTGGAGTTTCTGATTATTGCAAGTGATGGACTTTGGAATGTTGTATCAAATTCGGTAAGACTTATATTTTCGCTGCAGTCAACTTCAAAATTATTAAATTTTTTACAGGAAGTGGTCAAGTTACTGTGAGAAATGAGCTTGTATTTCATTGTAAATTGTGGGGGATTTTGGTTATTACTCTAATAATTTGACTGCCTATGTTGCTCCTTGACAGTCAATTCTCTCTTAATCCCCCCCCCCCCATGTTGTGTTTTTAGGTTAACCCAAAGTTTGAGTGGGACACAAATAATGAAAACTAAATGCTCTGGGCTAATAGAGCTTACCTTCATTTTCTCTGACACTTATTAACTTAACTGTGGTCAATGAGCTAGTTTTGCTTCCTCTTTGACAGCCACTTTCCTTAAAGCCATTACTAAACAATCCAAAGGAAGTTTGATTCTTTTTAACTCATCTCAGAGATGAAAAAGAAATTCATTTATTTTTATTTAAATATTGAATGCCATTTAGTCGGGATTGGGCTATGTTGAGCTTTTTCTGTATTGTAATAAGGGAAACAGGGAAAATCATGAACTAAACTTCTGTGATTGGTGCATATAAAGTCTTGTTTGAGTTAATTCCAGCAAAGAGAAACAATATTGAGATACTATCATGCATTATAAGGTATTACTAAGTGTCGTAGTTAAATTCTAAGTTTAGTTCGATCTTTGCATTTCAAATTAGTATGTTTCCTCCATCCAGGAAGCAGTGGCTATAGCACGGGGCGTATCAGATGCTGAGACTGCATCAAGAAAGCTCG